>NC_056042.1:24218273-24522755 GCF_004379255.2 Salvia splendens | reverse complement strand
TAGATAAGGATCTGTCTCTGAGGGCAATCCTTAATTTCTTCCAGTTTAAGAGGAAGGGATCTTGGTTTTACTTGATCCCTTTACAGCCCTTTAGAGCCTTTTGTAAAACCAAATGGCCGAAATGGCAAAATCGTTTCTTTTTTTATAATAGGACTTCGGCTTCGGACTTTTCCTGGAGAGGGCCGAAGTCCGTTATTTCTCATCCTCGGGTAGAACCGTTGGACGAGCTCGAGGCCGAGCTCAATAAGATTCCCATGATTAGGAAGCCGTACTTGGAGTCTGAGCTCGTCAAGGGCGACTTCGTGTTCGACTCCTCGTCTTCGGACGACGAGACTGAGGGTGAGGATTTCTTTTTTATGCATTACTGCCTTGACGACGAAAACTAACCTTGTTTTCTTGCTTTTTGGCAGTGAACTTGCTCAACAAGCTCGGTCGCAAATTCTCCGAATCTAAGGAACCGGAGAGGCCGAAAACCACCAGCTCGGCGTCTGATGCCGAGAAGAATCCGAAGAGGCAAAAGACCTCTTCGGATCCAAAGAAGCCGGAGTCGACTTCGGCAAAGGGGAAGGCGAAGCTTCAGAAGCCCCCGAGAGCGCCAGAGAAAGACGTGGTCTTGGCGCCTCCTTCGGAACATATCTGTGAGCCCTTTTTATGGCCCACGGACTTCGCCGAGGTGAATTCTCTTCTTGATTTTCTGGCCTTGCTTTTTTCCGGTATTTTTTGTGGCCCCTCGGTTGACTTTTTCCTTTTTCCATTTTCAGAGGAACGATATGCTCAGCAAGCTCGTCGCAGTTGAACTCTCTAAAGCGTCCAGCGACTATGCTGAGATGCAGAGGAAGTTGACTGCTGCTCGTCACCAGGCCGAACAGGCTAGGGCAGATTTTGAGAAGGCAAGGGCTGCTAGGATCTCGGCTCAGGATGAGGCACAGCGGGCAAAAAACGAGCTCATTATCCAGAGAGAGCAGTCGAAACAGAGGGAGGCTGCTGCCGTGGTTGCCCAAGGGGAGGCTCTCCGTGCTTTCGCGGAGAAACTCTTTTTGAGCCATCAATTTTCGGCCTTTGTCGGTGATCTGCTGAAACTGATGACCGATAATGCTGAGCAGGGACCCGAAGTCGTCCTGCCGCTGTATGGCCGAGAAATTGCAGCTCGTCTCCAGAGTCTGCCGCTCCTTGACGAGCTCGCGTCTTCCTCGGTCCTGCTTTCTGCTGACCGAGTCCGTAATTGCCGAGCTGACCGGGACGAGAACATGGAGGCCATCTTTGCCTCCTTGGGACCTGTTTCACCCGCTCCAATTTTCCAAGGAGAGGGTGAGCAGGAAAACGAGGCCGGCAAGGAGACCGAGCAGCCGGATCGGCAGACCGGCGACGGGCAGGCCGAGCAGGAGGTGCAGCAGATCGGCTATGGGGGCGCCGAGCAGGCTGGGGGGAGTAGGGAGGCTGAGGCTGAAGCCGAGGTGGACAAGGAGGGAGAAGCTGAAACCCGGAGGGGAGCCGGAGATGAAACTGGCGGAGTATGATTTCATCTCCCTTCTCTTAGTTTTAGTTTCTTTCTTCCTTCTTGTAAAATGGCCTTGAAGCCCTCCTTGTGTAAAAAATTTTTTTTCTTATGAATGAAAAAATTTTCTTTCTACACTCGTGTCTTCGTATGGCTTTTCTTGATCTCTTTTACTCCTGTTGTGGTTTACTGCCTGCTCGGTAAGCTGAAATGCCGAACTGACCTAGCTGCTTTGTATTCTTAACTCTCAAGGAGCTGGAGGTACCTCACTGGAAGCGGCTATACTCTTCGGCTTTAAACGAAGCTGAGAAAAAAGCCATAGAGGACCAGATGAAGTATGACGAACTCTTGGCTCGTTCAGTGGAGCTGGAGTCCGACAATAAGGACTTAGTGTCCATAAGGAAGGATCTGGAGGCCGAGCTGGATATTGTCGTCGCTGAGAGGACTGCATATGAGGATTTCATCTGCGGACGCGGGGGAATGAGCATATCTGAAGTTCAGAATCAAGTTGATGAACTGTGGGAGGAGCTTCATGTACTCCGGAGGAACAATGCGCTGGAGAGCTCGGCTTGCCAACAAGTTGTGAAATCATTGCGGCGCTGGGCTTCTCGGTACGACATCATTCTTTCCCGGCGTCCTTCAATCGAGAGATTCCTTAGGCATTTCCCGCCAACAGATGCTCACACTCCAGCTCAAACCTCTGATCCACTTGCTCAAAATCCTACTCCAAATCAGCAACGAACTCAGGAGCAACCGGAAACGTCAAGACGAGAACGGACTCAGGAGCAACCGGAAACGTCAAGACAAGGACGGACTGAAGTTCGTAGAGGAGCTGTGATTATGAGTGAGCAAGATCAACAAATGCTTCGTGAAGAGACTCTTCGCCGCCGAGGTGCCAGAACTTCCCGGACTCAGGGAAGAGGCGGTAGGTCGATCAGAGCATCTCGTCGACCTGCTTATTCTTCAGCTGCCCGGAACGCCCGAACTCGGCTTCACGAGGATTTTTTGAATAGGTGGCTCAACTTTAGCAACCGTGGACAGTAGAATAGTCCTTTGTAATGGCGTAACGCCTTCTCGTAGGGCAGCGGAGTTGTATGCCGAACAAGACTTAATAAATGAAATTTTTTTCATTTCGCTTCTATCACTGCGTACTTACAGTTCAGCGATTTTATTTCGCTTCTATCACTGCGTACTTACAGTTCAGCGATTTTTTATTTCATTTATTGTACTCGTCCTCGGTCTTATGAAGTAAACTTCTTTGACCGGACTCGTCCTCGGTCTTATGAAGTAAACTTCTTTGACCGGACTCGTCTTTGGTCTTATGAAGTGAACTTCTTTGACCGGACTCGTCCTTGGTCTTATGAAGTAAACTTCCTTGACCGGACTTAGTCCTCGGTCTTATGAAATAAACTTCTTTGACCGGACTTGGTTTGCGTCCTAATTTGGCGAGTTTTATCGCTTGGATCGGACTTTCCCTTTGTTAACCGAAGTGGTCTTATGAAGTAAAATCTTCTTTGACCGGACTTGGTTTGTGTCCTAATTTGGCGAGTTTTATCGCTCGGATCGGACTTTCCCTTTGTCCTAATTTGGCGAGTTTTATCGCTCGGATCGGACTTTCCCTTTGTCCTAATTTGGCGAGTTTTATCGCTCGGATCGGACTTTCCCTTTTTGCAGTTCGTTTCAGACGAACTGCTTGTTTCTTAAGCTGAATTGTGGAGTCTTGTATCTTCCTGAGAAGCTTGGACTCACAATTGTCTTTAATACATGTTCTAAAAAGGGGATCAGCCTTTAAAGAACAAGATACCTCAGTAACATTTGTAAGAGACGACACGCACATAGAGAGACAACGCACATAAAGACAAATAAAAAAGACGAAAAAGGTTTTAAACTTTTATAAAACGACAAGCATGAAAAACAAGTAAAAAACAAAGAAAGCACATACCCCTAGGACCGAACTAGACACAAGACTGACTGACCGGACTGTCTCTTACAAATGGAACTTCTTGAGGTTGGAAATGTGCCATGTTCGGGGTACTTGTTCTCCTGACATGTGAGTCAATTTATAAGACCCTTTGCCGAGGACTTCTGACACCCGATATGGACCTTCCCATGTGGGTTCGAGTTTGCCCAGCTTTTCTGCTCGGCTTACTTCATTGTTTCTCAAGACGAGATCTCCCACTTGAAATTGCAGCTTTTTCACCCTTTGGTTATAATACCGGGCTACTTGCTCCTTGTACTTGGCTGCTTTTATGCAGGCCAATTCTCTTCTTTCTTCGGCAAGATCTAGTTCGGCTCTCAGTCCGTCCTCATTCAGTTCTGTTGAGAAATTGAGTGTTCGGGGGCTGGGTATGCCGATCTCAACCGGAATCACGGCTTCAGTGCCGTACACCAGACTGTACGGAGTTTCACCGTTTGAGGTTTTTGGTGTAGTTCGGTAAGACCATAGGACTTGAGGAAGATTTTCTACCCATTGTCCTTTGGCTTGTTCTAACCGAGCTTTTAAACCTTTCACCAGAATACGGTTTGTTACTTCCGTTTGTCCGTTTGCTTGTGGGTGAGAGACCGAAGTGAACCGCTGTTGAATATTCAGCTCTTGGCACCAATTCTTGAATGTCTTGTCGGTGAACTGAGTCCCATTATCCGAAATGAGGATATGGGGTATGCCAAATCGGCAAACTATGTTCTTCCAGACAAAATCCAATGCCTTCGAGCTCGTTATCGTAGCTAATGGTTCAGCCTCCACCCACTTCGTGAAGTAATCCACGGCAACGATAAGGAATTTCATTTGCCGAGGAGCTTGTGGTAGTGGTCCTACTATGTCTATGCCCCATTGCATAAAAGGCCAAGGGCTTTGCATAGCACATAGATCGGTCTGCGGCATCCTTGGGATATTTGCATGGATTTGGCACTTCGTACATGTCTTGACGAGCTGCACTGCTTCTTGTACCAAAGTTGGCCAATAATATCCCCATCTCAGAACTTTTTTAGCTAAAGCTCTAGCTCCGATGTGGCTACCGCAAGATCCTTCATGAACTTCTCTAAGGATGTAGTCCGTCTCTTCTGGCCCTACACATCGCAATAACGGTTGAAGGTAGGACCTTCTGTATAGGACTCCTTCATGAAGTTCATACCGAAGTGCTCGGCATGTGATTTTCCGAGCTTCTCTCTTATCCTCGGGCAGTTGTCCTTGATCTAGATACTGTAAGATCGGCGTCATCCAGTTCGGCGAGCTGGTTACTGAATGTACCTCAGCTTCATCAATGCTTCGGTGTAGTAATTCCTCCACCTTTGAGCTCGGATATGAGGCCAACTTACTTAAAGTATCTGCTCGGCTGTTTTCCGCTCTGGGAATGCGGATTATCCGAAAATAAGAGAAACTTCGGCTAATGCTTTGCGCTTTGTCCAAGTATTTTTTCATCCTCTCATCTCGGGCTTCACTTGTACCCAGCATGTGATTCACTATGACTTGTGAATCACAATGGATTTTGAGAGATTTGACAAATAGACTTTGCGCTAATTGAAGTCCGGCAAGGAGGGCTTCGTATTCGGCTTCGTTATTAGTAGTTGGGAATAAGAACCGAAGTGAATAAGTTACCTCGTGTCCGTCGGGAGCGATAAGTAGAATACCAGCTCCACTTCCCGTCTTATTCGAAGCTCCATCTACGAATCCACTCCAGCAGTCCGGCGGCTCTACTTCGGATTCCTGGGGCTGTGTTAGTTCGTCATTGGCAGGATTTTTCTGTTCGGCAATAACAGGGATTGCTTGATCGAACTTTGCCTCTGCAAGAAAATCTGCCAAGGCTTGTCCCTTGATGGCTTTCCGAGGTAGATATTCTATTGAGTGTTCTCCCAGCTCTATGGCCCACTTGGCAATTCTGCCTGATGCTTCAGGCTTAGTCAAAACTTGCCGAAGTGGAAGATCGGTTAAGACGCATACCTTGTGAGCATAGAAATATGGCCGCAGTCTCCTTGCTGCATTTACTAATGCCAGAGCAATTTTTTCCAGAGGTTGATACCTTGTTTCTGGACCTCTTAATGCTCGGCTTGTAAAGTAGATGGGAAGCTGCTTTAGGCCTTCTTCTCGTACAAGCACCGCGCTAATGGTTTGATCTGATGCCGCTAAGTATAAGAATATCACTTCGGCATCTGTTGGAGCAGAGAGAATAGGAAGCTCGGCTAAATAACTTTTGAGCTCGTCAAAAGCCTTTTTCTGCTCGACTCCCCACTCAAACTTTGGTGCCTTCTTCAACACATTGAAGAACGGCATTTGCTTTTCGGCTGCTTGGGAAAGGAATCTATTCAGTGCGGCTAGACATCCAGTTAGCCTTTGCACATCATGTATGGACTTCGGCGTTGCCATGTTCTGAACAACTTGAACTTTTAGCGGATTTGCCTTGAGTCCTTCCTTTGAAACCCAACAACCAAGAAACTTTCCCGAATCTACCAAAAAGGTACATTTTTGGGGATTGAGTTTGAGGTTGGCTTTTTTGAGCACGTCGAGAGTGGATTTGAGATTGTTTTCGTACTCCGAAGTGCTTCTGCTTTTAATGACTATGTCGTCAACATACACTTCAACCTCTTTTCCGATTAGGTGCCGAAATAGCTTGTCAACCATCCTTTGATATGTGGCTCCGGCATTCTTTAAACCGAATGGCATCTTTTTGTAAGCAAAAATGCCGAAGTCAGTAATGAAAGCCGTTTTTGAAGCATCACTCTCATCCATTAAAACTTGGTGATATCCTTTGTATAAATCAAGAAAACAAAAAATTTCGAAGCCTATCAAAGCTTCTACTTTTTTATCTATGTTCGGAAGGGGATAGCAATCTTTAGGACAGTGCTTGTTTAGATCGGTAAAATCTATGCACATCCGCCATCCTCCCTCTTTTTTCTTGATCATCACAGGGTTGGCCACCCAAGAAGGATATTTCACTTCAAATAACACATCCGCTTTCAGTAATTGGCGGACTTCGTCATGGATGACTTGACTTCTTTCTGCCGCAAAGAGTCTTTGCTTCTGTTTTATAGGCCGGACTGAAGGATCAATATTTAACCGATGTGTAATTACCTCGGGGGGCACTCCGGTCATGTCCAACGGAGACCATGCAAAGACGTCTTTATACTCCTTGAGGAGCTGGATGGTCTTTTCCCGGAGTAGAGGTGTTCCCGCGAAACCGATCTTCACCGTTCTGGAGGGATCATCTTCATATAACCGAACTTCCATCGAGTTCGGCTCCGGTGTGACTTCGGTCATTTCGCCTGCCTCTGACTCCGGCTGCTGTGATTGCTATGCTTGATGGTGCCGATCTGATTGCTCGGCACTTTTAAGCGCAATCTGCAAACACTCTTTTGCTCTCTTTTGATCACCTCGGATGACCGCTATCCCTCCTTTAGTGGGGATCTTGATGGTGAGGTGATAAGTAGAGCAAATGGCCCGAACTGTGTTGAGCCAGTCTCTTCCCAGTATAATGTTGTACGGGGACCGAGCTTTTACCACAAAGAACTCGATCATCGTACTGGAGCTTGTAGGCGCTCTTCCCACCGTAATCGGAAGGCTGATAATACCTTCAGGGCGGGTGTCCTCCTGGGCGAAACTTTTCAGAGGAAGCGGAGCCGGACTGAGCCGAGCTGGATCCACTTCCAGTTTATCGAAACATTCTTTAAAAAGAATGCTAACTGACGCTCCTGTATCCACGAACACTCTGTGGATCAGTTTGTTTGCCACTCCGGCTTGAATGACAATGGCGTCTTGATGAGGAGAGATGGCCGGGACGGGATCGGCATCTGAAAATGTAATCACTTCGTCCTGCTTCAGCCTTTTATGCGTTGGCTCCTCTCGATTGAAGCCTCTGCGCTCTGACTTCAGGGACGATTTAGTCTTCCCAGCTGGGAGAGCGTCAATAGTCTGGATTACTCCATCATATTGCGGCTCGTCATCGTCTTCGGGATCCTGTTGCCTTTTCGGATCCTGAGGAGCGCAGTTCGCACCTCTCTGCTTCTTGTTCTTTTTCGGCTGCTTGCTTTGGTATTTTTTTAACGTCCCTGCTTTCACAAGAACATCAATACCTGCAGCCAAATGTCGGCACTCCTCGGTATCGTGACCGTGGTCTTGATGGAAGGAGCAATAATTATCCTGACTTCGGCGCGCGACCGATTTCGTCATCCGCTTTGGCTTTTCGAACATATCGGAATGCAGTTCGAAAATTTCCGCTCTCGACTTGTTCAATGGTACGAACTGAGCGGGCGGTTTCTCAAGATCGAGACGTGGTCCCAATCTGCCTTGTACCGGTGCCCTTTGAATTCTTTCAAAAGGAGTTCGGCGAGGAAGCCTCTGATCGCTATGATCGGGCTTCTTTTTGTCTCCTCTAGATGAGCTGTCTAAAGACCGTTTTCGACGGTCTGCCTCATCGGCACGAGAAAACTGGTCCGCAATGTCCCACATCTCTTGAGCTGTTTGCGGACTGCATTCAACGAGCTTCCTGTAGAGAGCTCCTGGCAGTATTCCATTTTGGAATGCCGAAATGACAAGTAGATCATTGAGATCATCTACTTGTAGGCATTCCTTGTGGAACCTCGTCATGAAGTCGCTAATTTTTTCATCGCGACCTTGACGAATAGAAAGCAGCTGAGCCGAAGTGATTCGGGCTTCCGCTTTTTGGAAGAATCTCCTATGAAAAGCATCCATTAGATCTCTGTAAGATCTAATGCTGCCTTGAGGGAGGCTATCAAACCACCTCCTTGCGTTCCCGATGAGCAGCTCGGGAAACAGCTTACACATGTGAACCTCATTGAGACCTTGGTTCGCCATATTATACTGATAGCGTCCCAAGAAATCATGAGGATCCACTAACCCGTCATAAGTCATTGACGGAGTTCGGTAATTCTGCGGCAACGGAGTTCGGGTGATATCATCCGAGAATGGAGTCTTCAGCGCTCCATACATGGCGAACCCGACATCTCTTCGGTATGGTGGAGATGGAGTTCTCCTGTGATTCCGGTAACGAGGAGGAAGAGGAACATGTCGGTGGTGAGGATTCTTTCTCCGGGGAGATGCGACACTACTGCGGTAGTGACTTTCATGTCTGGATGGAGAGGGAGAATCCGCCGTTTTCGTCTCCGGCTTTTGGCCTATTTGCAGGAATGTTAAGAATTCATCCTGCTTCTCGGCCAAAAACAACTTGACAGCCTCGTTCAAATCGGGCTGCTGGGAAGACTCGGTGCGACGACTTCTGGAGTGGCTTGTTCCTTCACCGTGAGGACTGGAGACAGATTTCTCACGAGGCTGTTTTCCAGACCGACGGGCTGGACTAGCTTCCTCATGGTTATCACGGACGGAAGCACGGGTATTATGTGATCTGGTATGCATTTTTTTTGGTGGAAGAGGATCAAAAACTCGCTTTATCACAGATTTGGTTCTCTGGTTCCCACAGACGGCGCCAGTGATGATTGGGCGAATTTTTGATGGTAATAAATGCAGGTAATAAATATAGATCACGACACAGAAAGTTACGTGGTTCGATTTACTGAGGTAAATCTACGTCCACGGGAAGAAAGGAGGGCAAATTTGTATTGCTTGATCTGGATTACAGCTTACAATACTGACTTGCTATATGAGATTCGATATCTAGAGAGCTTAACCCTTGTCTATCTGATCTAAGTTCTATTTATACATTTGAACCAAGATCGTGGCTTGCAGGTTGACAACTGCTTCATACCACTAAATAGATCGTGGGTGTAGTGGAGGTCGTGGAGGTCCTGCATGGGTCCACTATCTCCTTGTTCGGTCGAATACTGAGACCGAACTGCTGAACTTTGCCGATCAGCTTTTGCCGATCTGAGAGTAGAGCTTGATTGGTTCTTTTGCCGATCTGAGAGTAGAGCTTGATTGGTTGGCTTTTACCGAGCTGTAGGCTGCGACCGAACTCTTTGGTTGTGCCGAACCGAACTGAACTCTTTGGTCGTGCCGAACTGATACTCTTTCTTGGGTTTTGGGCTAATGGGCCGTCACTGCTATTGGGCTCGCCATTAGGGTTTAGTTGTTTAGTTCGTACCCCATCATTGTGACAATATGAAAGAAGAGGAATTTTTTTGTTTCAGTAGATTGCACCAATTAAGGTGTCTTCTTCTCTTCCACTAATATTTATATTCTTTATAAATATTTATATTCTTTATTTAAACTCCTATGTGATTAATAACATTATAAACAAATTTGTTTTCAAAAATCATTACCAAAAAAATATGATCATTAACTTTACCAAAAAAAATATGATCATTATATTTGTATATTTATCATATCGATCGAAATTAGGTGTAATTAAAGTTGACATGACTCTGAAAAACACACGTATTGCCATAAAGGATGTACTTGCATATGTGTAACTTTTAAACAATTACTTTTAAGGTTACTTTGATTGAAAATATAATACTAGTAACTTTGTATACGTCTATTTTTATGTCAATATTTTAATGTCATGGGCTAAAACACAAAATGACAAAATTAAGAGATTGAATGGGAGATTGCAAGATAAAAAAATATTGCTTATTCTTCAGCCATCCATCTATAATTTGTGATGTATAATATCATGGTACGAGGAAATTCATGCTTTTGAAAATGGGATCGGATTATCGTCACATTTGATTTGGTTGAGTGTTGTTTGGTCTGATTCAAGTTTAGAAATCGTTGTACATGTTCCGATTGCAACCATAGCTTGATTGGGGCAATTTTAGAATTTATCTAAAAGTTAACTAAAAGTTTGATTTAAGTAACAAATTTTATTAAATTTTGAATTGTATGAGATAATTGTTATAATTTAATTAGCTACTTTTATAAGTTTTGGATAAACTAGAAGTCAACTAAAAAGTTGTGATTCAAATGTTAATTTTTCTAAACATACTTGCATAAACGCGTGATAAAGAAGTGATGCATGTGACATCTCAATTACTTTTGCAGGAAAATGCATGTGCCACCAAATATTATATGCGAATGCATGTGATAGACATACATGCAATAAAAGAGTGATAAAGAAGTGATGCATGTGTGATCTCAATTACTTTTACCAAAAAATATGTGACATCAAATAATATAAGCAAACGCATGTGATAGATATACAATATAATAACATACAGATGAAGAATGTGTCAATTGACCCTCACTTTTGATAGGGAGACTAACAACACCTTAAGATTGGGTTCAAAAAAGTTATTCTATTTTACAATTAAATATATATACATAAGTTTTGTCTTTAGTGGGTGACCCTCTCATTGGGGTCTTAATATGTTTTTGTCTATATTCTCATAAATTGGTCGTTTAATCATTCTATCGTATTTTCATAATAAAAATAACTTAGAAGAAGAGGCCATGTATGCAATGTGCATAAGTTGAAGTCGTAATCACGAACACAGACATGCTAGCGGTCTGTTAGGTCGCACAATGCTATCCAGTGGCCTGCTAGAATCATTCAGACGAACTGAAACATGTCATATTTTGTAAACCTTATTTCCTTATATGGGAATATATCTTTTTATTGGATGCTGTTTTACTTATTCATTTATGTAATGTTATACAAGCATTTATGTCATTAAAATTCTTTATTGTAGACAGAGTGGTGAAATATGTCTTTCACTGAATATTGTTCAATCGATTTCTTGAAAAGTTACCGTGTTAGCCTGAAAGTTTTCTTACATTGAAGTACTAAGTATCAAAAGATCAGTTTGCAATGCTTCTACAAACTTGTATTACATGTTTAATGTTTGTCTACTTAGAGAATCAGATTTATCATTTTTGTTCTTATGTTGTGATCTGTGAATAGTTCAAATATGCTCTTTAAAATCCACTCGAATACATATATATTAAATTGGTGTATTATTTCAACTTGCATATTTTCCAATAGAATACATACACACTAGTAGTATTAAATTGGTATTCCAATGTTCCCATAATGTACACTTTATTTTTTAGTTTATCCAAAAAAAATACTCCCTCTATCACATCTCTATGAATGACTATTTTTCGGAATGTATTCGAGAAAAAAGTAATAATAAATAGTTAAGTTAAGAGAAAACAAAGAAAGAATCTTATTTTTTCTCAAAAAGTAAATGTGACAAAGTAGTAATTTAATGAGTTGGAAGTTGTAAAGAGAGTTGTTCTTGAATTTTAGTACTTCCTCCGTCCCGCACTACTCGCACGTTTCCATTTCGGCACGGGGATTAAGGAATGAGTGATAGACAAAGTCAAATATTACGGCTGTAGGTGATAATTTTTACTAAAAATGGAAAGAGTGCAAGTAACTTGGGACGCCCAGAAAGGAAATAAGTGCAAGTAGTGCGGGACGGAGGGAGTACATATTTAGTTTTTTGGTGAAGTGGTTGTTGAATCACACACACTGACAAAACCGCCATCTTCTTCTTCCGTACCGCAGTCTCTACTTCCAACCAAATCTCTCCGGTGAGCTCACGTCCAACAAAATCTCTCCGCGTGTCCTTCCTTTCATTCCCCACTATACCCTTCCAATCCCTCGGAATTCATCGCATTCTGTATCTACATCCCATAATGTGCGGATGGCCGCCCTCTACAGGCAATCCGGCATCGGCGGAAACGGAAACGGAAACGTGGCCTCCGATTACGTATCCGTCGGAATCCACGGCGGCTGGCGCCACTTACACCACCGGCGATTGAAACCGCCGCCAGCTTATAGGATCTCGGTTGGGCACTTCGCTTTGACGATCACTCTCGTTCTCTCAATCTCCGCCCTCTTCTTCTACCACATTTTGCAGAGCAATGGTATGGAAATTCACACACTTTGTTTGGGGGTTTTGATGCAGTGGGATAGATAAATAGAGAGTGTGGTTGTGTTTGTGTTTATTGGGGAAAATTATGATTGATTGGTTACATGCAAGTAGAAAGTGGATTGGGGTATTCAAAGCGTTCATCGATTTCGAGCTGTTACAGTTACGGCATGATTGATTGTGGTGGTTGAAGTTCTAATTTCGAATTGAGAAACCTTTATATGTATATATCTGTGATTCTGTATTTGATTTAAGGCATATCTGTTGTGATTAGAAGAAACATGAAAAACATACTCCACAAAGCAGAGGTTATTGGTGAATTGAAATGCGGATGCTTAAACTTGATTTGTAATTTTATTTAACTGAAAAGTAGGAGCTAAATTGTTTTCAACATATTATATGGCTTTGGAGGAATCAGGCCTTTCATATGAAGTGATAACCTAATCACATCTGAAGTTAAGTAAGACCTATTTTGTGTACATAGATTTCTCCGTTAATTCTACGAGGTTTTATAACCTTAATGGTTTTCCGACCATTTGGCTGTGGGTTTGTTGGATGTGAAGGAAACTAATTGGAGGAACTGTTCTTAATCTTAATGCTAAGGATCCTGAATTTTAGTTAAAAGTGTTTGTTGTGCATTTTACATACTCTATGTTTAGCAGTGGAAATAAGCATGCACCAAGCACAAGATGATGGCATCAGCACGGATGCAGACTTTCTAAAAATGTGACGCGAACCAAAGCATCCAAGTACATTAAGTTGGGCAGCGGATCATTTTCCCGTGGCAGGGATTCTCGTGATAGGGGCAAAGATGCGAACATGAGAGATGAAAACGAGGCATTGAGGCAAACCCGGGATGGTTCTGTAGAAAACATTCATTCTATCATGAAAAACATAAAGAGGAAGTCTATATTTAATGGTTCTCATAGAGGATTATATAAGGAGGGTGAGCGTAATGAATTGATAATGTTTGAAGCTAAATATAAGGCCTCGTTGAAGAATATCAAAGGCTCGGAAGATGTGCTCGGTGATGACCATCTATCTGACACATGGGATTCTTCTCATTTGGATCTGGTTGAAGATGAGAAGCAAGATGTCATTGAAGAGGCTGACAAAGATTCTAGTGATTTAAATAGTCAGGAAACTCTTCCGCATCCAGAGAATGCTAGTGGTCAATATAATTCTAAACGGACAAGGCCTACTGAAGGTCAAACTGCCCATAGGCAGATTCCTGAAAAGCGACGCCCAGATTCCAAAAAGAAGCCCAAAAATCGGAAACCTCCAGGTAATTGTACCTCCTTTTTTACTCCTTTATATGCGTGTTATTGCCACTGATGGTTGACGGCTTTAGGTGCTTGCCCAATGGCAATAATGAATTCCACTGCACTGCTTATCGAGCCTCCAGAAAGCAAAAAATTTGGAATATTTTCCCTGCAATATACAGAAAAGGAAGAGAAGCCAATAAGCAAGGAGAACTGGGAACCTAGATTTGCTGGACATCAGACACTCAGAGAAAGGGAGGAGTCTTTTATTGCTCGTGATCAGGAAATAAAATGTGGTTTTGTTAACGGCCCTAATGGGTCGTCAATAGCAGGATTTAACTTGGACGAAGATGATGCAAAATACATCAGCAGCTGTAATATTGCAGTCAGTTCTTGCATCTTTGGAAATTCTGATCGCCTGAGATCGCCAATGGGAAAAACGGTACAATTCCCTACACATTGTTCGGTTTTAGTAAGAAAGATGAGTCCTGTATGCTTTTAGACACGTCATTCGTCACTTGTATTTTACTCATAAACATTGAGTGCAAGTACTATAAAATAGAGATCCTTTAGGTCCATTTTCTGAACATTGAGATTATAAAAGTGTATGGATCATTTTCCTTGCTAAAAAAGTCATTATTGAGGTGCCAATTTGTGTGTATTCTGAAAATGGAGTTATTTAGGATCTCTGATTTTGTAGGTCTCACGTTTCTCCAAGAAAAATGTTTGCTTTGTCATGTTCGTGGACGAAGTAACTCTGAATACTCTTTCATCTGAAGGCCATATGCCAGACACCACAGGCTTCATTGGGTTGTGGAAGATCGTGGTGGTGAAGGATCTTCCTTACTCCGATATGAGAAGAGTAGGGAAGATACCGAAATTATTACCACACCGTCTCTTCCCTTCTGCCAGGTATAATAAAACAGAATTAACCTTCATTCAAATAAGCCATATTATGTTCTGAAAATTGCAGTTTAAGATACATATCTCAGTTTTCTTCGCATTGCTGTTTCTTGAGATTTGTTTGCCTGTTTTCTCATGGCTTCTTCACAGTCTAATCTGCTTGTTGTTTAGGTACTCGATTTGGTTGGACAGCAAGCTTCGTCTCCAGCTCGATCCGTTACTGATTCTGGAATACTTCCTCTGGAGAAAAGGCTACGAATACGCTATCTCCAATCACTATGATCGCCATTGTTTGTGGGAAGAGGTTGCACAGAACAAGAAGCTTAACAAGTACAACCACAGTGTCATAGACGAACAGTTTGTATTTTACCAATCTGACGGGATGCGAAGATTCAATCAATCCGACCCTGACAAGCTTCTCCCAAGCAGTGAGATTTCAATCCACTCTCATCTAAACACAATTTCTTGGGTTTTGTTGGTGCTGTCTATGATGTATGTATTACGTGCTTTCAAGCAGATGTACCTGAAGGGTCTTTCATCGTGAGGGCTCATACGCCAATGTCAAACTTGTTTTCTTGTCTATGGTTCAATGAGGTGGACAGGTTCACGCCCCGTGACCAGCTGAGTTTCGCCTATACATATCACAAGTTGAGCAAGATGAATCCCGGGAAGCCCTTTTATCTCCATATGTTCAAGGTGGGTTCGAGTCTAGTAGGTTAGTGGTATCCTTCCCCTTTGTACGGGTCCCCATCACCCAACTCTCTGAGAAATAGAAAAAAAAGAAGCATAGCTCTTGAAGAGGCAAGGAAGGTGGTTACATTTGGTGATAGCTCCCACAACAAACATACTCTGATATTTGACTGATGTCAACTTCTTTGATTGTCTAATCCTTCAAATGCTCACTCTGATGTTATTGTGAATATAATCTACTAATCTAAGCCTAAACTGTCTGGTCTTTTCTTTTTAGGACTGCGAGAGGCGAAAGATTGCCAAATTGTACCGTCACAGGTCCAAGGAGAAGAGAGCTAGCTCCCACGTCGATTTATAGGTATCTTTTCTTCTCTTTCAATTCGCTGTGCATCACCGGAGTCGTCAGAGCTGGTTCTAGTACAAAGCAAATTAATCTGCCTCGTTCGTATGTTAGCTTTGATTGTGTCTCCTAAGATCACTTGAAAAATAGACCAAATCCATACAAATTTTGAGTCCAAAATCTCAATTTTTATTATCTACTTATATTACTATTCATTATGTAAAATCTTAGAAGAAGCAATATTCACGATGACATTACTTGGTAGAGTTCATATTGTCAAGTTCAAGTTATTCAATGCCTTCTTTCTTTTTACAAACATCCAGCTTCATTGTTGATGCTCATTTGAGTTTAAATATAAACACATTAATCTTTTTGACAAAAATGTACAATTATTCAGCTTGAACTCGAACATGAAAAGTGAATGAAAGATGATAAGTTTAATTTATAAAGAATCAATAAACTTGAACTGACACAATCTGACACCTCTATAATAGGAGTAAGAATCTAAGCTAAAATTGGTCTCAAACTAACTTTTCTATTGAAAAAAAAGAAGAAAGAAAGAATATCACCATTCAAGTTTCTTGATGGAAGCACCAGAATCATGCATGGGGAAACTCTTTTTCAACAAGAATCTGATCAAAACCAAAATGCTGACTTTCTTCCAAGAAATGGTTTGCCCATTTGCCTTTGACAACTTGAAGGCTTTAACACAGCAAACCTGCACATGATCATCTTTCCCAGGTGAAGAAGAACTATCACACAAATGATCTTCTGCAACGTTTTTCCTCGAAAACTTCTCGTTCAAATCCTCCCACAAAATGTCCATTTTCTCCTCCTTATGTTCATCATCATTGACGTAGCAGAAGTTCTCTCGAAATGTGATAGTGTTGCGCTTGAATTCGTGGAGTGAATCACACAAATTGAAGTTCCATTCATCTTCTTGTACATGCTTCCCGACGGACGGCCAAAGAGGTGGCGATTCCAGCAAGCACGGAGGCGGGTTGGTGATGGTGGCCGGGAAGGTGAAGTCCTCCTCCGCGTCGTCGGCCATGAGCTCGCGGGGGCGGTTGAATTGGAAGTGTTGGTAGTTAGTTCAGTAGTAGTACAAGATATGTGCAGCACCCTTGAATTGTGTTTTATTTTTCAACAGATTTAAGTAGTTCCTCTTCAACGGCTACTAATGAGCACCTATTTTTTTTGTTATAAATGTACATTTAATTAGTATATCTACATTAGAATAGGGAATAAAGTCAAATTAATGTGATATGTTCACCAACTCTTTTATTCATTATAGTCCTGTTTATGACAAATGTAATAATTTTAAAAACGCCTATAAGTTTTTATAAGTAACTTTTAAATGTTAATTAAGCTCAATTTATTGTGCGTGCGTGTGTGTAACGGTTGGATGCATTCATGAAAGCTAGTAGCATATAGATTTAATTGCATTATTACAGTAGAGTTGAGCTACTATTATTACCATCCCATGATTTTGTCATTTATTGTCTACACCAAATGCCAAGGAGAAATTGATAGAAGAGTTAATTTAATATTGAAAGTATGTGTACAAGGAAAATTGGGGTTTACTATCCCCGTATTAAATAGCCATATTACATTTCAAATAACTGTAAAATTCATGTGAATAATAAATAACGTACCTAAAATCGGACTTAGATAATAGTGACGTTGTAAACGGAGGAGCAATAATTGCTGTACAAATTCAAAGTATTTTCAATTACGTGTGGGATAAGTTGAATATAACAGAAATTCCAAATAAATTAAATAACTGTGGAAATTCTTGAAAAATCCGAATACTTGTGTTTATATTTATAATCGCACACGACTAGACTTTGTATAAGTCGACTGACGTTGCCTCCCAGTTTTAAAAACTGGACTAGTAAATAAATCAGCAACGCTATCAATTCACGGTTTAATTGGTCAATTAGACCATTATTGGGCCAAAATAGTGCAATTAAATATAGTTTATATGATATGTTTATAAAAATATAAACTATAATAAAAATTGATTAGTTGATAAATATAATTACATATGTACATAAATTTTAGCAAATGATAAAATATGATTATAAAACAATGACCGCTATATATATGAAAATTTTAATGAATGACAAATAATATTTATATGCATAAAATTACACTTTGTATGTAGTTTAATAATGGATATATCATATATATACTATAAAATGAATAAATTTTATTGAATACTCACAATGGATTAGGGGCACTTCATTTTACAGACAAAATTCCTAATCTAAAACCCTAATTTTAAAAACGAATTTATTCAACTCTGCCGGCGAGAACTTTCTTGAGGATCTACGAATAATAATCAACACTCAACAATAAGTTGAGGCTAAAGTTCAAATCTTAGGGTCAAAAACCGCATCTTTTCAACAATTTTGTGGTGAAATCAAAGAAATATCTTGCGATGGCGGAGCTGCAATCCGCGGTTAATGCCCACTTTGATCAAATGGCTGATCTGGTGGAGAAGCTCTCGGCGGAATTCCGCTCCGGCCTCAAACCTGCTTACGAAAATTTCATGGGTTTCTTCCACGCCATTGATTGGAAGGTACTTTAGTTGCTTTCTCTGTCGGTGTTGATTGAATTCTGTTATATCTTGCGGTGATCGAGATCGACTGTTAGGTCCTTTCGTGGGTTTTGCGTTTTTATGTTCTGATTAAGTGTTTCTGTGTCTTGGAATTTCGAATCGCGTTTCCTTGAAATGTGTTATCTTACATAGAAGGAGCTGGAATTGGTTTTGATTAATGGATGTACTACTAGTTTGTAACTTCAGCTTTTGGGATGTGATTTACAAAATGAGTTGTGTAATTTGCTACTCTAATGAGTGAGTGAGATCAAATTAACTACATAGATTGAACTCTCTGAGGGGGTATTAATCAGTTATTAGGATTACAGTGGTATGGCTCGTAACCAGATTTAAAATCATTAAAGAGGTCTTCTTTTGGCCTATTGATGTCCTTAACATTTCATTTGTGCTGGTTTCTGTGGTTTTCTGTTCATGATGTTGTAACCACATCCTATCTTAAACTAGCGCCGATTGGTTTTTGTTGATTACTCGGGAACATATAGTAGATCAAAGGAATTACTCCATGGTGCTGTTGCTTGAGTTTAAGCTGTTTCACTGCCCAATTAAAGCTTCTCTAGCTATGTGTTTCATCACTTATCTTGTCGTTTTTAGATGTATACCTCATGTATTGGCTTGCATTTCTCTGATCTTCGAATTTCCTTTCTTGTCTGCAGGAACCTTGGTTGATATGTCTTCTCTCCTTCCATGTAATCTTGCTAGTAGTAGTTTTTGTATCACGGAGAAACATCAACTTTCAGATGTTTTTATTCCTTCTTGCATGTAAGACTCCTATAATCCTATCAATAGTGCACCTTTTTTATAATGTCGGACCTAAGCTAATATGAAGCCAGATTTTGATAAGCATATAACTGCCATATTTTATTAAATTACAAAAGTATTTGAACAAGCCCTCTTGTGATTTTGGAAGATGCAGCAGTCGTACAGTTAGTCGGGCCATAGTAATGAATCATATGTATTTGATATTGTGCAGTAGGAGGAGTGTATCTGGCCGAGAGGCTTAATCATGTCCTTGGCAGCAACTGGAAAAACTTTGCAGGCCAGAACTACTTTGACACTAACGGACTCTTTCTCTCGGTGCTCTGGTCAGGGCCCTTGCTAGTGATCGCGATCATAATCTTGGTAAGCTGTTGCTCACCCTCTTTCCATCCTCTGGTGATGATATTCATGCCTCACTCCATGCTTGTGTTCCTTCCTCATGCAGGTGAACACATTGTTTTCCTTGTGTTATTTGATTGTGAGATGGAAAAGGGCCGAGCTCAAACATCGCACAAGAGCAGCTCGTGGTAAGGAGGAATAAGCAGAGACAATGCTTTGTATTTTAGTCTCCCCTGTGAAGTCCAAATGTTGGTTTTGCTTACACGTTGGTCTTCTCCTGCTGAAAATTATACTCCTAGTTAGTTTGTAATGCTATAGTGACTTCTTTTAATGGTAAAGTATTTTGTCATCCAACAGATGGCCATACTTTGTCATCCAATAGTACATCACAAAATTATCACTCCATAAACTAATGAAGTGTTCTAATGAAGTGTTCTAATGGACTAGATGATACTTTGATAAATGAATCTGTGTTGCATTATTAGGCATAATCGATACATTATATGGGTATAATTGTAAAACCACAGTGAATCACACACGTTTCAAAACGGAAGGAGCGATAATTAAGCGGGATTTTCATAGACCTTTCATCTACTCTCTCTCTCTCTCTCACTCACTCCAACCGCCTCACTCCTCAACTCACCATCAAATTTCGTCTCCCCTAATTCCCACCAGTGTTGTGAAAATTGCGACCCAGGCGCGCTCGGGGCGCGGGGCGATCAAAGCGAGCCTGTAATCGACCCGATGCGGCGGGGTCGTGCGAGATCCGTGGAGCGACGGTGGGGCGCGCTTGGGTCGCCTGGGCCGCCGTGGGGCGCCTGGGTCGCCTGGGTCGCGGGTCGATTTAAGTTAAATATTGATGACTCTTCATCTTCTTCCTTGAATAAACCAAAAAACGGTAACTTACCAACTTCCCACACTCTTATTTATGGAAAACCTACACCAACCCTTCTATTCAGCCGCCTTCTCCTCTCCTATTTCTTATCCTTTCTTCTTCATCAACCACCACTCCTTCGACGTGGGTTTCCTCAGCAAAAGCAAAAATCACGTTATTCTTCAGCAATCACTCCTTCGACGTCCAGATTCTCAAGGTTTCTACGGGTACGAGCATCAATTGTTATGGGGATTCACGAAATTTCAGTTTATCTGGAGTTTGTGTATGTGTTTTTTTGTAAAGAATTGTTTTTAGAGATATTGGGTACATTTGGATTTGTAGAACTGTTTTGTAAAGTCTCAATCTCCTCTAATTTGCTGCGACTCCACAAGTAAGAAACAGAAGCCAAAATATATAAAAATAATTCAGAAGAAAATTTAAAAAAAAAACATTCTCAATGTTTACATGTTTTCTAGAAAATAACTATATAATTTTATTTTAGTTTTCTGAGCTTGCAATCAAAATATATAAAAACAATTCAGAAGAACAATTCAAAAAAAAACATCTCAATGTTTACATGATTTCTAGAAAATAACTATATAATTTTATTTTGTTTTTCTGAACTTGCAATCAATGTGGCTGCTTAATATGCATTGTTTATTTGTTGCGTAACACGTAGGGGTTGGTGTGTTGTTGGCTCCATAAGTACTCTATATTTTTGAAAACTACGTGTAATTCTCTGATGTTCTCATTCCTGCATTTTTTTATTTTGAATTTTTGTTGTTAGAAACTTTTTACCTTTTACTATAAACTTTCTTAGAAACATTTTACCTTTTACTACTGTTGAACTTATAAATGATTGTTTCTTTCTACAGATCATTTTTATACAAAATGTCTCAAGACCCAACTAGGAAATATGCAAGAGCTGATCCTGATACCAGATATAAACTTACATGCAACATTTGCGACAAAGTGATTACATCGGGAGTTCGAAGGCTCAAAGAACATTTCGTTGGCGGATTTAGAAACGTCACGAAATGTACTAAATGCCCACCACATGTGAGAGAGGAGATGATCAACTATATGAAGAAAAAAGAGGATGCTAAAATACTGCAAGTTTTTACAGTGGCAGCATCACAAAGCAGGCAAGAGTTTGAAGATTTGGGTTACGGGGAAGATGAAGAAGACAACATTATTGGCAGTAGCTCGACCAAACAGAAAAGGCCTTGGACAAAAGGCGCCCTTGATATGTACTTCAACCCTGATCCAGCAAAGGTCATCCAAGCACAGAAGTTGAGCAAGGAAAAGCAACAGACATTAAATGATGCATACAAAAAAGATTTGCGTGAATTGGTTTGCAGCAACTGGGCTAAATGGTTTTATGATGCGGGTATACCATTTAATGCTGCACAATATGATAGTTTCAAGATTGCTATCGAATCTACCGGGCATGAAGCCTCCAAGCTATCATGAGTTAAGAGTTCCTTTGCTTAACAAAGAAGTCAATGCTGCGAAGGATATTCTAAAAGACCATAGAGAAGAGTGGGCTATTTCTGGGTGCTCGATCATATCTGATGGGTGGCGAGATTCGATTTCTCAGAGAGACATTATCAACTTCTTGGTGAACTCTCCTAAAGGTTTGGTTTTTATCAAGTCTGTTGATGTGTCTGATATAGTGAAGGACGCAAATGCATTGGTGCCAATGTTTGAGGAGATTGTTGATTACGTCGGAGAGCAACATGTGATTCAGATTGTGACAGATAATGCCTCAAATTATAAGAAAGCTGGGCTGATGCTGCAAGTTAAGAAGCCCAATTTGTTTTGGACTCCTTGTGCTGCACACTGCATTGATTTGATGCTTGAGGATGTTGGTAAAATACCAATGGTCAAGGAAGCTATCAAAAAATCAATATCTTTGACTGGTTTTATTTACAGTAAAACCGGTGTGCTGAATATGATGAGAAAGTATACAAGCAAGAGGGAATTGCTTAGGCCGGCCACCACTAGATTTGCCACTTCCTTCATCACCCTGAGGTCCATCCATAACCAACGGCAAAACCTCAGAAAGATGTTCACTAGTGATGAATGGAGAAATAGCCAATGGTATAAAGAGATACCCAGCAAAAATGCAACAGCTACTGTCCTCAATGACAATTACTGGAGGCATGTTGTCTACGCTCTCAAATTGACCGGTCCTCTTGTTAAAGTGTTGAGGATGGTTGATGCCGAGCGTAAGCCTGCAATGGGTTACATTTACGAGGCTATGGATCGGTGCAAAGAAGCCATTTCCAGTGTATTCAATGGAAGAGAAGAGAAGTTCAAGAGAGTATTTGAGATCATTGATACTCGATGGAATGATCAATTGCACAAACCGTTACATGCTGCGGGTCATTACTTGAACCCAGAAGTTTTTTATGCCAATGTGAAAGGTATTTATGAATGTTCGGAGGTCATGGATGGTATGGTTGCATGTATTGAGAAGTTGGTCCCCGACCAAAGCATTCAAGACAAAATCATAAAGGAAGAAATGCCCAAATATAAGAAGGTTGTCTCCTGTTTTTCACGTCCTTTGGCTATTCGAAACAGAACTCAAATGGCACCAGGTAATTATTCATTATCTTTTCATCATATTATTTATTTAAATTGTAACAATAATTATTTTTATTTTTTATTTACTTCAGCTGAATGGTGGAATACTTTTGGATCTGACGCACCAAATTTGCGAAGTTTTGCAATTAGAGTATTGAGCTTAACTTGCAGTGCTACCGGCTGTGAAAGAAATTGGAATGTTTTTTCACATGTAAGTAATTAGAATTTGAATGAGTAACATTCTTATATTTTAACATATTATTTTTCTTTTTATTTCCAGATCCATAGTAAAAAGAGGAATCGTCTAGCACAACAACGATTGAACGATTTGGTATTTGTGAAATATAATAGAGCGCTCGAACGAAGATTCAAGATTAGTGACACCACCGATCCTATTCTATTGAGTGATATTGATGAAAGTAACGAATGGTTACTTGGTAGGATGCAGGATGAGGATAATGATTTTGATGATTTGGTGTTTGATGATGATGATCTTCGTTGGACGGATGTTGGTAGAGCTTCTGGAGCGTCGGAAACAGTGTACCATACTAAAGGTAGCACAAGCACAAGAGAACAAGCCTCAAGCTCTATGCGTTCTTATACTCTTGTGGATAATGAAGATGACAGTGAAGATATTAACTTGGTTGTATCCGATGAAGGAGAAGAGGACTTACCTATGAGTGATGATGATATTATTTAGTTAATTATTTTATGTTTTGCAACTTTTTTGGAACTTTGATGATTTTTGATAATAAAATTCAGTTATTTAGTTATGTTATGTTGTTTAAAAATTTATATTTTTCGTCTAATCTTTTTTTTTAATATGGAGTAATGATGTATGTAGATTTATTTGATGTGATAAATATTCAAGCAACAAACTTATAAAAGAGACAAATATAATCATCATTCGGCTATTCTGGCGCCCCGATTCATGGGTCCCTCGCCCCATCGCCCCGCGACCCGGGGTCCCCCCTCATCGCCCCGGGGCGCCCCGCGACCCTAACAACACTGATTCCCACCCAATTCCAAACCCTAGCCGCTACTCCAATCCACCAGAATTCTACCATAGCGTCGATTTTCACTGTTAAATCAACCCTCCGCCTCCGTTTCACAGTTGAAACCTCGCTCCCTTCGCGCTCAACCATCAATTTCAATTCGACAACAAGGTAGGGCTTAAAAGTTTCAATTTTGGGTAATATCCTCTTTTAATCGCCGATTTACACCGTCAAAACACCACACAGTCGACGATTCAATGTTTTGTTCCAAACAATATCACGGTTTTCACAGACGTTTTAGCCGATCTTTTCCGTAAATCATGAAATCGCGTCCATTATTGAAGTTTGTAGTTAATTACTGGTTTACAATTGTGTATTGGGCCATTTTGTAGAGGAAATCTTATTGGGTTTGATTTTTGGTTCGTCTCACAGATCAAGAATGACGAAAAGAGGCAGACCTTTCAAAAGCCAACCCATCCAGACTGCAGGTGAGCAATCTTTTGCTCACCTTTTGATTTTAAGGAGTAGTTGTACATTATTGTAGGCAATGGTGTACATTATGTTTTTTTGTTTTAAGCTACATCAATCGGTTTCATAGAATGCTTGTAATTGAGTGAATGTTATATTCTTCTGTGCATTCTTTGCTTTCTTTTGTACATTATTTTATCAAGTAGTCTGCATTACAGTATATTAATGCGATACATTATTGATACCGTCGATTATAATCATGTACTGATGTTGTATATTGGACAACAGCGAAGCATCCTAGTATGAATGTATGATCTGTTACATTTTTCATCTTTTTATACATTATTTACTCAAAATTTTACATTATTCGATGCGGATGTGCTACATTATTGTGTTACAGTTTCTGCTCTATATGGTCATCTGTATCTTCTTTCAAAAGTCATAAGCACATTATTTAACTCAATATTTACATTACTTCATATTGATGTGCTACATTATTTTGTGTTATAGTATGATCTGTTACATTTTTTCATTTTTTCTGTACATTATTTACTCAAAATTTTACATTATTTTATACGGATGTGCTCCATTATTGTGTGTTATATAAGGGTGTGTTATATTAATACACTTTTTACTTACATTACCGGCTTCATAAGGTTACAGGAAAATATGCATACATTAGGCCTTTAGACATTGTTTGATCAAATATTTACATTATTTCGCATTGATGTGTTACATTATTATTATTTGTTATCTTGTAGTAATGTAAATTCGTATTAACCAGTAATGTAACATTTTGACTAATCAATGTATCTGTTTATGAATAGGTACAAAGAGGTCCAGAGTCAAATTCGATGACAGTGAGGAGTCCACTTGTATTAGATTTCTTATTTTTTTGTTGTAATATGATGAAAATAATGAATGTTTTTTGAAACATTTATTTATCAAATAATGTACATTTACGATCTAATGATGTGGACAGAGAGGATCCCAACATTACATTACTTGATGTAAAACATATACATTATTATTGAACATACATATGTTGGTGCCCCAATATTTTGATAATGTAAATATACTTCAAAGTAATGTAAACCTTTAGTAATCAGTAAAGTAGAATCATAACAATATCATGTGTTAATATTATAATGTAGACAACACATGAAATAATGTAAATGGGTACTACAACCTAGCCCCATGAATTGCTAAACCCAAAGGGCATGAATTCAATTTCCTTTCAACATTATTCTCTTCAATCTGTACATTTTTCACTGATCCGTGCACATTATTAGATACTATTGGTACATTATTTACTGTACCAAATCTTAAATGCATTAAAATATGAAATTTAATACATGTGGTTGTGCTATAACCTAGCCCCATGAGTTGCTAAACCCAAGGGGAATGATTCAAACTCTCTGCCCTTTGTAATGGTTCCGTTTGTGAAAATAAAATGACAATTGATGCAAAATAAAACTAAATACAAGAACGAACTAATCACAAACAAATACAGAAAACCATAGATGTCAATTACACTACTAATACAATAACTTTCTACCAAAATTTATCAATAATCACAAAAAAAACATACGTCTTCAATTGAAAAAAGACGACAGCAATTTCTTGAGAAGGTCTTCAATGGAGAAAAAACGATGAGGCAGAGAAGAAAAAATGATGAGGGAGAGAAGAAAGATTGTTCAATTTCCCCAATTTCAACATCTCCATATCTGATCTCAACCGCTGCGTGAAGAGATCGGAAATGCAATTGTGGAGGAATTGGAAATCGGCGTCGTGATTGAATCTCTCCACCACTCTCCTCGCTCTCTCAATCCTTCTCTCTTCAGTCGTCGTGAATGAATACTCCAACAATTTGGTTTTGTGACGAAAACCTAAACACCAGATGCCTTCAATGGAGAAAAACAGAGAATAATTGAGGGAGAGAAGAAAGATAAATTGGCGTGTAATCTTGTAGAAAAAATCAAAATGAATTAAACGTATTTTTGCTGATCTTTGAAGGAGAAAATCAAAGAAATTACCATAACTGAATCTATTGTGTATACCAAAAATGACATTTTTGAATTTATTTAATACTCCATCCGTCCCCAAATAAGAGTCGCTAATTTCCATTTTGGGCCGTCCTCCATTAAGAGTCACTCTTCATTTTTACCATAAATGGTAGTAGGCCTCACATTTTCACTCACATTTTATTATAAAACCAATATAAAAATGTGGGTCCCACATTCCACTAACTTTTTCAACCAACTTTTCTCTACATTTCTTAAAACTCGTGTTCGGTCAAAGAGCGATTCCTATTAGGGGACGAAGGGAGTATTTTCTTTAATAACATGTGGCACTGTTTTCGGCCATTAGATTTTCAAATTGTGGGGTTGAGATTTAGTTGGAAGAATGAACAATAATTAGAAAAAGGATATGAATACATCCATATTGACATATTTTGATATCTACATTTACATTAATATGATACATTAAAAATGCAAAAATTCTAAAAAAATTCAAATTTTGACATCGGAACATATGCAACTAATATCTCGTTAGAATCCTTATAAAATTATCTTTAATTTATTATATGTTGTGTAAACAAATAATTTAAATTGAGATAGTTATAATCATTTAAAGTTTTGAGATATTTTAAAAAAATAAATTATAACTAATTTGTTGTTAATTGACACTAATATCCCTAGTTGACATTTTTTACACTGCATTGATACTCTTGGCTGAATGACCTTAGGCCTTGATTTAATGATCCAATGTTTATTATTCAATTGTAGTTAGCAATTTAAGAGAGAGTTAGCAATATAATGCACCCCGGACTTTATATATTCATGTTTAGTAAATTAAAATAAGGAGAAAAGTTACAAAATTTAGTGAAGTTTATATCAAGAAAAAACAAGTTACGTAGAAAAATATAAAAATAATAATAATAATTATTATTATTATTATTATTATAGATATGAGTGTGATCCGCTGCTAACTTTTTTTAAGTTGCTAACTTGCTAACTCATCAATGCAATGTATTAAAAATGTCAACACGATGATACTGAAATGTCAACATAAACTTAAGTTGATATTTTAATACATTATGTTGACATTGATATTTAAATATCAACACAATTTATTAAAATATCAATACAAATATGTGTTGACATTTTTAATACACTACGTTGATGAGTTAGGAAGTTCTAGTCCGACATTCAACATCTTATTACGTACTCTATTTTGTTTTATCTTTTGTAGACTGTAGTAACTATATAGTTTTTCAAAGTAAATATCTCTATTGGTCTATGCATGATATGCATAAGAGATACTGAAAAACTTAATTGAAAGAAAGCAAATATGTCGAATGATAATTATTAATCTTACTTAAAATAGGCTATATTTGCAACCATTTTACGTATGTTAGACCATATTTGTGATTTCATTTTAAAGATGATTTTAAGAGGTCAGATCAGACTCTAAAGTAATTCTGTCATAAATAATTATGTAATCTGTTTATCTATGAATATGATGATTATCTAACTGATAAAAAAAAAAAAAAAAAAAAAAGAATATGATGATTATCAAACTCTTTTTTTCCCCAAAATGCAGTTAGCATTAAATTCCCTCTAATTCCAAATCCCAACACCCCAAATACAAAACCACCCAATCTGAACTCATGATTTGCAGATGATCTGAACTCATTATATACATACATTACATCGTCGTAAATTTGCTGCCGACATTTCCACATCTCATTTTGATTCGTGATTGTTGCATTTGTTTTCGAAAAAAAGTCTAGTCTTGGGGAGTAAAGACATTAAATTCGGGGGATATTAAACAAGGATTATTATCATTAGCACCGGATTCGGTCGATTTGGGTCATGTTTAAGGACAATCTAATAGGGTTCGGATTAGCTGTGGGATCGAGCGCGTTTATTGGATCCAGCTTCATCATCAAGAAGAAGGGTTTACAGAGAGCTGCCGCATTGGGCTCTCGAGCTGGTGAGTCTTACTTTCTTCGGATCTTTCTCGCTTGCTTTTCTTAGGAGAAAGGTATACAAATTTTTGGGGCATTCTTCTTTTAGGGATGTTAAGGTAAAGTTAGATAATTTTTTTATTTTTACTTTTTTTGTAATCAACATTGTTATTATCTTGATCGAATTTACCAAGTTTAGTTCTTTTAGATTCAAGGAAAAAGTTCGAGTTTGTAAGTTTTGAGTGGTTCTTGGAGCAAGTGAGTAACTCGCTAGCTTCAGAATTACTCATATGATTCTGAGTATAGAATCTTCATAATCTTAATTTTGGTTGTTGGTGTAGTTTTTATATAGGGAACCTAATGTCTTGGCACAACTTATACACATTAATGTCTAAGGCAGTTATTTTGTTTATAGTTTCTAATGATAGTCAATTCCTCAATTGAAGGCTCGGGAGGATATGGATACTTGCTCGAACCACTTTGGTGGATCGGAATGTTTACTAGTAAGGAGTTATTTTTTCATATATACAACATTATCAAGCTCTTTCAATGACTGCGGTCATACTAAAGAGTTGTGATTTTCTCAGTGGTCATTGGGGAGTTTGCCAATTTTGTTGCTTATATGTATGCCCCTGCTGTCCTTGTTACACCACTTGGAGCGTTAAGCATAATTGTCAGGTTATCGGATGTTTTTATCCCATCTATATTTTGTTGACAGCAATACTAACAAAAACTAAACAGGCATTGTGTTCATTGGCAGTGCTGTTTTAGCTCATTTCTTACTGAAAGAAACCTTGAGGAAGTTAGGAATCTTGGGATGCGTTTTATGTATAGTGGGTTCTACAGTTATTGTGCTTCATGCACCTGGTGAACATGCTATCAGCTCAGTCGATGAAATCTGGGAATTGGCAGTACAGCCAGGTGAATCTATTACTTTAACCGCTGCTGCTTTGATTTTCTTTTTTCTTTCTGTAATGGTGGGATGAGGGTGAAAAAGAAAAAGAGCAAGGTATCTGTATACATGTATGGTTTCTTGGTCCAGCTTTTCTTTTCTACGTGGCTTCAGCAGTAGCTGTGGTCTTGGCGCTTGTGTTGTATTGCGAACCACGCTATGGACAGACAAACATCATGATTTACATCGGGGTTTGTTCTGTAATTGGATCTTTGACTGTAAGCACATGCCATTGCTTTTTCCTTCTTCATGTAAATACTAACATTTCATGTTTAACTGAATCTTGTTTCCCTGTCTGATTAAAAGTGCTGTTCCTTTGCAGGTTATGAGCGTGAAAGCACTAGGCATCGCTATAAAGCTCACATTGGAGGGCAGTAGCCAGGTAGCTCACTTCAAGTCCTGTGTATTTGCCATGGTGGCAGCTACATGTGTTATCACTCAATTGAACTACTTAAACAAGGTTGGTATGTGAATTCCAAAATTCTCATAAATATATACTCTTAGATTAGGCATAATTTTTATGGACAACTTTGGCATCTCTCCAGGCTCTGGACACATTTAACACAGCTGTTGTATCTCCAATTTATTATGCCATGTTCACGTCACTTACAATCGTTGCCAGTGCCATAATGTTTAAGGTATCTGTAGTGTTGCCGGATAATTTTCCAGTGTAGCTATTATTTTGGTAATAGTTAAAACTTAAACTACTTTCTCCTACTCCAGGATTGGTCTGGTCAGAGTGCTAGTAGCATCGTCTCTGTTCTCTGCGGATTTATAACTGTGCTTTCGGGTACAATGGTTTTGCACAGTACAAGAGATCCAGAGAAACAGCTTACTAGAGGTAATATACTAGTAACCACCACTTTTCACGTAAAATGAAATGGCATCTACACCTTCTCTCTCTCTCACTCACTAATTTCTTTGTCCAATATTTTATCATGCTCGATGCATTTGGGTTTTGCAATACTGATAAATAGTACTATCTGTTATAGAAAGTTATCAAGAAATATATCATAGTTAGAGGACAGTTGTTAGGCATCTCCGTGTATACTACGTAGTTCTGCCTTAAATCTAACTAGTCACTCTACCAATTTCTTTACACATTAGTTCCCGATAAATTGACTCCAACTTCAAATTTAGGACAAACGGGCCAACTTTTCTAGTGCTTAAAAGTCGTGTTGGCAATCGAAAACAAAGGCAGACATTTTCTTTAAAGAGCACATGCTCTGGGCTAGAAAATGGTATCTACCCTTTATATCCTAGGACTATGATCTTTTATCCGAGCCTAATATTCTGTTCTGGATCCGATTACTAAACTGAGAGACTGCGCCACAAAATATCCAATACACGATCCTTGATATGATAACATGTTGATCTTCAAGCCTCTAGGGAAAGATATTTTGACGACTCTAGCTCGACATCTTGCAGATTATTCCGTGCTTTCTCCACACATATCTTGGATTGTTCATGGGAATGGCGAGATATGGAAACAGAAAGACAACGATGACTTGCAAAATGAATACGTTGCAATCATCCATCAAGACCATTTCAAATAAGGGAATATCCTGAACATGTAGTAGTAGTAGCTTCTGTATAGGAATATATCAAGTCTAAATTGTTTATTGATGCGTTTAGTTGTCTGGTTAATGAATGTTATCCTCCTTTTTTGGGTTGGAGAGTTGTATGGTTGATGTAAAATAACTCGAGCATTTTTTTCATTCATATACCAAATTGGTCTAAATATTTGGTGTATTATATACTTATTCTCAAAGAGCATTTTTAACTGCTCTTTTTATTAGTAAAATCTTGATGGAAGTCATATTTATTATAGTTTTACTAGTGTTTTTTAATTTAGGGTGAGGCGATTACATATTCAAATTACTATATGGTGGCAGTTAACATAGTCGTTGGAGTGGATATCAACTTCTTTAAATACTCTTAAATACGAACAAAAATTTAATCTGCAGGTGGAAACTGTGTTTTCAGTACAGTCAACGGCTGACTTTGCTTTGTAAATTGCCTTTTGAATTTGATGTTAATCAATTTCCACCAAATTCTAAAACTTGTATATTTAAAATCATTCCCACATTAGTTGCCAAGATTCATAAATTAATTAGGCTAAATTGTTACAAAAATTATACTCCAATTCTATAAAGTTTGAGTATTCGAGAATAAATATTGAAAAATAGAGAGTTGAATTCTTTACATGCTGACATAGTAGTAGTAGTTCATTAAAAAAAAACCATGAGAACCAGAACAATCACAACTTATTCATATAACTAAGTAATTGCACTACTTAGGAGAAGAAAAAACAAAACAAAGTATGACATTTTTGCTGATGGAGAAACATATTTTGCATCAAATAATCGTGTCTATTGCTTTAGCATCTATTCTTGCACTAATTTTCAGGCTGTATAGAGAGAGCCCTGGAGGTGGCGCCCCGACTGCTGCGGCGCGTGCTCAAGCAACAAGGCGTCGGAGGGCCGCCACCATCTTTTCTACTTGGTAACATTTTAGACATCAAGAATTCACGAGCTTCTGCCGCAGCCGCAGCCACTGTTGCCGCCGCTGCCGGATCTTTCCAGCTTTTAATGAATGGAAGCAGCTATACGGTTAAGTACTCCCTCCGTCCCACGTTATTTAAGTCACTTCTTTTATTAGTTATTACTGTAAATTATTATTACCCTAACGCGAATATCATTTTTCCAAAACGATTAATATAGAGAGTATCATTTTTCCAAAACGATGGCGAAAAAGAGAGCAACTGGGAAAAGGAGTATAGTTTAGTGAAATCATTATTAAAAATAATCTTGGTTGAATATATATTAAACTAGTTACTATATCTTCAAAATGAACGAACTGTTAATGTCATGCTGATATTCATAAATCAAAATGAACGAACAGTTAATGTCGTTGACTTTCTATATCTTCAAAATCATGCTGATATTCATAAATCAACGAACCGTTAATGTCAACTAATGTTTGAACTCTTGTAGGGAATGACAAATTTGATGTTGATAGAGTCCTGGAAGGTGGCAAAGCAGATATTAAAATTGATGATTATTTGAAAAAATTGTCAGGAGGAGTAATTTCAAGAGCTTGTTTTGGAAGTAGGTATGCCGAAGGGGAACAACTTTTTCAAAAACTTGCAGAACTTGGTGCCTTATGTTATTAGCTTCGAATCCAGAGTGGCAGCATCTGTTCATGCCATTTGGGTTCGGGTCGAGGATATGCTTGAACTCAAGATACTTGTTGCTCACATATTGTCCAACTACTCTTTCTCTCTCTCTCCAAACTATGTTCATGCTCCGGCCATGAAATGGAGTTCGTCTCGTGATTCAAAACTTAGGATGCTGCTTCTTAAGACAACAATTTAATATGCCAATGCGCTTCATTCAAATTCTTCTTCTTTCACAATGGGGTTTTTATGTCATATTCAGAGGAGAATGAACTGACATGCATGGATCTTTCATTATACGTGCTGAGTCTAATGTGGATTCCTATCGTGGGACAGAGGTAATAAGTGTATTTTATAATAGTTGTATGTTTGTTTCATAACTTCTCATGTGTGGATCCTTGATGTTTTATGTTTTCTATAAATTTCTTAAAATTCGCGTCCACATTAATTGTGACTGCTATTGTAGGATGTGACTGCTATTGTAGGACGAAGGGAGTAACAATCATATTAATATCTAACTAATTTTATTTTCCGTACAAAATAGTGAATTCACTATGTTAAGCGCGAATATTTTTATAAAAAATACAAAAAAAAATGTGTATCTAAATTAAGGAGATTCGATTAAACGTGGACTTTGAAATAAATAATAGTATATCAAATTCAAATTTCACTCAATTATAAACTAATACTCCCTTCGTCCGCCATTATGTCTCATTTTTCCTTTTTCCTCCGTCCGCCAATAAATGTCTCATTTCACTTTTATTATATTTGGTAAGTGGACCATACATTCCACTAACTCCTTACATTCATATTTTATTATAAAAATCAATATATAAAAGTTAACACCACATTCTACTAACTTTTCTACCCACTTTACTACATAAAGTCAAATAATATCTAAAAATAATTTTCTAAAGTCAAACAATATCTTAAAACATGTGCCAGTCAAATAATGACATTTAATCACAGACGGAGGGAGTAACTGAACTTAGCAAGATAGTGTTCAGCTTGGCTAGATTTAATTCAGCTCGTGATCCGCCGTTAACTACACATGACACAACTAAGAATAAGATCATAGTTATTTTTAAGTATTTGAGATTTTCAAACTGGTTCCACAATTTGTTCTCACACTTTTTTTTTATATATTTCTTTCCTACCCATCCGTGTTTTATTTGCAACGAGACATTTAATCCAACCATATATCAAAGTTGAACAAGTTTGAAATGAATTTTGAATTATTTATTAATAGCCACTTCCCACTTGTATATACCTTTCTTTTTTTTAATGTAAAAAGAAAATTTACAAACTAAAAATGAAGGAAAAATGCATCTTTCTACCAAGGTGTCCAACATGTCACATTCTTCTAATTGCAATAGTATTTTTTTTAAATGAGTGTAAACATGATAAGTTTAAACATATAATACTTCCTCCGTCCCATAATAAGAATCACATTTTGTCATTTTTATCCATCCCACGGTAAAATCACATTTTGAATAATACTTCTTTATTTACTATGCCAACTTCACTTCTAATATTCTTTTTTAGCAATGAAATTTATCTAGAGCACGATAACGTCCATCACATCTACTCTAAATAAATTACAATATTTTTAATTTGATTATAATTTTTTTTACTATTACGATGATGTACAGAGAATGACTATAATTTTATTGAACTAAGTCTTATTATAAAATAAACTAGTTTTATTGTTAATTATACCAATTAAATATTCAATTTGGTATGAATTAGTTTTATTAGTATTAATTATATTACTGTAAAAATTTATTTTATTTATTGAAATGTATTTTATATTTTATATCTATTTCGTAAAAATAATATAGTTTTATCCCTCTATTTTTGTTAAATAATTAATGCAACTACTTAGTTTATGAATGAAGTAGGAGTATATCTAGGAAAAGAGAAAGAGAAAGAGGAGGAGAGAGGTTTGTTGGAAAATGAATTTTCTATTGCTAAATAAGATTCCACTTTTCAATTTAATAGTTGTGTGTTAGGAAATGTATCGGCAATTGTATTAGGTGATTCTTATTAGTAATCGACATGTTAGAGTGAAAGGGCGTATTGGCTTGGAATAGATTTGGAGTGGTAGTAATTTTTAAAATTTTAAAATAATATCCACATGTTAATTTTTTGTTGGTGTATTAAATGATGTTTTTATCTTTTGAGGGAATGAAAAATTGAATGTAGTATTTGTTATTGATTTAGATGGATCGAGGATGAGGTAATTGAGCATTATATTATACTCACTCCGTCCCATGTTACTTGCACTATTACTTTTCGACTCGTCACAAACTACTTACATTATTTATAGTTTAAGTTAGAATTAATGTATTTAATTAATATGTAAGATTAAGTTAAAAGCTCATTTATTAAGTGATGTTTCATTACACTTAAAATTTTAATTTAATTACACTAAAAAATCAATCCCAAATTTACGGCCTAAAATGAAAAGTGCGAGTAACATGAGACGGATGGAGTATATATGCCAGCAAGTTAGGTAAAACTTACTTAAATTGACTCAACGAACGACTTGTTTGGAGGCAATTTCCAGGAATTAAAGTCGAATTGGAGAAAGCTACTCTCATCAAAGTCACTTCACCAAATTATGCTATTCATTTCTCAAAATGGCTTGTGAGCACATGCCTCGTTTACATTATTGATAATAAGAAGGTATTTATTAAGTCTTGCTAGCAATTGGATGCAAGGTTTAACACACAGAATACTTTAGGTAATTGCATGACCCCCATAAGAAAGAAAGTCTATGAAAATAGTGGACTCATCTAAATAGCCTCTTAAATTTATAATTTTATAGTTGTACATTTTTAATATATCTAATAAAACATTATTCTGCACTTGATTAAACCGCAACCCAAGTTGGGTTGACCCATAACACAGTGTTTAGCCTAACTCAAAATATTGCCTATATATTGTTTCGCTTTGTTTGCATAATAATGATTTTGATAAAACAAATATAAAAATTAAATTAAATTAACATTTCAATTTCCATTTAATGTAAATATGTTTCAATATTTTATTAATATAGTGGAATATTCAAGTTCATTATAAAATTATTATCAATTTAAATATGATTGAAATTCGCCAAGTTAAAAAAATTACTCCAAGTTAACATGAATGTTATTATTATCATCAATAATTGTCTAAAGTGTCGTAACATCTACACAAATGAAAACGTATCACAACCGTTCAAGAAAGTCTTCAAACAAATCTACATTGTTTTTTGAAGGGGCGAATCAGTTACACCCCGTCCCTATAGAAGATATCTTACTTTTCATTTTTTATTATATATGTCATATATCCATTTTGGAATGAATTCTTGCTCACTTGTGAAATTCACATACGCATTTTAATGTAAAATTGAAAAAGCAAAAGAAATGTAAAAATAAAAATATGTTATTGAAAAATGGGTCTCACATCATTAGAGAGAAATGAATTTTCTTAAAGTAGAAAGTTTATATATTTAGGATAAAAAAAAGAGTTATATTCTTAAGGGGCGAAGTGAGTATAAAATAATATTTTCTCTCTCTATTTTACATACTTTCTCTGTCCCGCCATAAGCAAGCTACTTTTTTTGGCACTAGATTTAAGGAATTGATATAAAAAAAATTAAAGTGGAGAGAGAAAAATACGAGAGAGAGAAAAAAAAACAGAGGAGTAAAAAGACTAAAGTAGGTGGAAAAATAAAGTAAGACAAACGATTTTTTTGATTAAAACAGAAATGGCTCACTTATGATTGGATATCCCAAAAAGGAAAGCAACTTATGGTGGGACGGAGGGAGTACAAAACAAAATTTCTTAAAATCTCATGTCATTCCGAAAGTATGACAACTTTCGTGGAACGGAGGGAGTATTATACTGTAACAACCCGAGACTATTATCTTCTATTATTAGTAGCATAACTACAAATGTGTATAGACTAGAGTTCGTTGTAATAATAGGAGATCACCCCGTTGATGTTAAAAGAAATAATAATAATAATAATAATAATAATAATAATAATAATAATAATAATAATATATGAAATTTTAGTATAGACATGCAAAAGAAGTTTGTGGTGTTTCCTTGACTAATTTAATATGAAAAAATATAATAAACAAATTACTAATAATGATAACAATAAATTAATAAGTATGATCACATTATTGATCTCCATGGGCGGTTACGTACGATGGAAGAACAACTTGGCAGGAGCATTTAATGAGTCTGCACAAGATCAACATCCTATAGCCTTCCTAAATTTTCTCTAACCCTTCCAACCATAGGATTAAAGTTCTCCACCTGACAGAAGGATAATCTCTAAGAGAATAACATGAACCTTGTCAGTAACATTTAATGTTTCATTCCTTTTTGCATCACCACTTGCCAGATGAAAGAGGTATATAAATACCGTAACTTTCTGATTTCACACCCATCCTTTTCAACAAAATCTCACCAACTTATATATATACCTACAAGCAAGGAATAGAAAAGAATTAAGAGTGGGACCGAGAACGATAGGAAGTGCAGAATCTGGAAATTTAATATACGCTACCTTTTTTAAGGTAACACCAGAAACCCCTTTTTATGTCTTCCTTCAATTATTGCATCACATATAAGCATATAGTGATAGAAATTGACAAAAGGAATAGAAAGTCTTCATAGTCCAGAAACATAAAGTGACGAGAACTCAAACTGTCATAATTGGAAATAAGTCCACAATCTATGCAAAAATATTAGGATAAATATCACAATAATAGGAATTCTCTAGAAAAACAAATTTAGAGCATAAACCAATAAGTACCAGACCCTTGCCTTAGGGGGGATGTCGGTGAACTGGTGTGGAGGTGGAGAGCTCGCCTGCTAACCGGAGACAGCCGGATCGTTGAGAGAAGGGCGGCGAAGCCGCCGCCTGTGCATGCTCAGTGGCGGCGGCAGCAGACCTGAGAAGGAATAAGCGGCGGCAAGACGGTGGTGCCGGCGGTTGGCCGTCGTGCTCGCTGCAGTGGCGGTGGCTGGGAGTGAGATGGAGGGGGAGAGCTGCTCCTTTGTGAGTAGAGTTAGGGATTAAGTGATGAGTATTGGATATATATGTGGGTCTTTTAATTGATTTGGGTCACTGATTTATTTTCACTTGGTCCAATTTAGTAAGGGAAATAAGTGAGAGCCAAGTTTTAAATGATGGTTGTAGTAGAAAATTAATTAAAGGCCCATTTCCGGAATTCTTTTATCTAGGCCGTGGGATTAAAAGGGGAGTGCTAGTATGTCTTTAATGAAGGCTTTGTAGATTTTATTATTTGAGTATTTATAGTTTCTTGTACTAATATAGTTATGTTGGAATAATTAAATCTTCCAGATTAAAAATTTTAGGAGTATAACTTTAGAACCCAAGACCAATAAAGAGAATAATACAAAATTTTATGCATTATTTAATTACTATCCGTTTGACGCTAAGTATAGTCCGACCTCTTCTTTTCTTAAAAGGGGAGAACTTGCGAGGAGAGTAATACCGCGAAGCAAGGATTTAATACCTAAAAAAACCTTGAAGACACACGAGGTGAAGTTTTCTATCCTACATACTAATGTGGATAAAAATGCAAATTATTTGGAGGTGATATTTTATGAAAACTCGAACCTATGTTCGTTGTTGTTTCAAGTGATGTTGTCTTGCCATAAATATTTTATGTGTGATGCCTATCTGTTGGCTAAGGCCAAGAAAGTGAGTTGTGAATCAAATTCGGGTCCAAGTGAGGGTGGTGTCCCTACTCGGACTAGTGTACACAAGAGACCTATGGCCAGAGGGCAGGTCTGGTGACCGAGGAAGGTGGCCACCTTCACGGCACATGAAAGTAAGGTGACCGTGGGAGAACACCATCTCCACGGCACATGGTGATCGGATATGGCAAAGAATGGAAAGAACTTAGACTGAGCAGTCGAATAAAGATTTTTAGTAAGCCCAGGTCTTTTAAATAAAACCCCTGGGTGTTACTGTGATGATGGCTTGATAATATTTTCAAAAGTATATTTGTATTTTTCGGTAATGTGTTCACTGAGTACTTTTGTACTCAGCCCTGCATGTATTTCTAAATGTGCAGGTTGAGCTGCGACGGGTAAAGTGAGTGTTGTCATCTATCAAGAATAAACTCTCGGAGGTTTATGTCTTCAAACATGGAACCGAGTTCTTTTGCTTCCGTTGTACCTTTAGCCTTTACGCACGCAACGTTTATTTCGTTTAAAAACTGTCACGGCCGCCTTTACTAAGGATAGCAAGGACGGGCTAATCGCGACCATGGGGAGGGACTAAGAAGCGGGGAAGAAATGTGGGACACAATAAAAGTTGACACTTAATGCAAAAATCTAATTAACTTCCAAAAGATCATTTGTTTTAGTCTACAAAAACATTTTAGTTTAACGAAATAAGCAGCGGATTAATGTCTCAAAGTATTTGACATATTAAAAACCATACGAAGTAAAGTAAACTCTTGTGGCATCAGTTTCAAAAGTAGCAGCAGAAATAAGTTATCAAAGAGAGTCATAGGATGACACCTATGTATGAGGACACAACGCATCCAAAGTTCCTAAGCCGACTCAACATCCATCGCAACATCCCGCTCAACCTGCACATAAAGAAAACATATGCAGGGCTGAGTATTTGATATACTCAGTGAACACGTGCCAAAATATTTGATAAAGGTTATGTCATCCTTACCACAGTGAACTCGAGTTTTACGATTTATTTAAGAAAATATCACGAGTATCACAAAAACAGTTTCATAGTCTGGCCAGACAATCAATCTCCCCACTTTCTCAACAATCCAACAATTACATCATCATTCCACTGTGCGACGAAAGTGTGGCCACACTATTCGCCCACGAGACCGACCGACTAGCAAGGACGGCTCCCGATCCCACCAGTGTACACAGCCTGATAGGGTTTGCGGCCCTACTCAGACCCGAATTCGTTTCACACATAGCCATATAGCCTAACGGAGTAAACTCAGACGAACTAGGCATCAGGCACACAATCTCAATCAAAACAATCCATGGCATGACATAACACTTTAAACCACCCTTATAGCTCCACACTCATACTTTGGAAAAATAAAAGAGTTTAGTTAAAGAAAGCCCACCTCGCTTGCTTAGACAACACAATACACAACTCAAAAGCAACCCTCGTTCCTTGTGCTCACGTACGCACAACAACCCTTGTCAACACCACAATACAATCAGCCTTCCATCAATACTATTTATCATGCATGCCCTATCGTTCCTTTCATCGTTTTCGTAAATTACCCATCCCAAACGTTCACCAACATAAGGAAACACACTATAGTATACCTCAACGTATAACACATAACCACTCCATAAGATACGTTCCTTAATCACACATGCATCATGTAATTCATTCAAACTTGACAACAAGTATTATTTTAACATGACAGAAATCTGGCAGAACTGTGCAGTCGGTTTGTAAAAATCATTAAGTATCCATCAGACCTCCGTTGGGGCTGAAATTTTACCACAACACAGAAGACACATCAAAGATCATCCAGTTAAAATTTCACATCAAAATCATATCTTTAGGTAGGTCAAATAAAAAACGAAACTCACTGGACGAGAATACAAATTCTGACAGAACTGCGCAGTTAACTTCAAAATTTCTTTAAAGGATTGGTGAAGGATTTTTGGAGAGAATGAAGAGAGGGAAGGAGGCGTGTGGGGGAGAGAAAATGAGGGAGGGAGGCGTGTGATTTGGTGGCTAGGGTTAGGGTTTTAGTTATTTAAGGTTTAGGTTAAATTCCCACACTAAATAAGAATAATTAAATTGTGGGAGAATAAAATAGAGGTAAATTCCCACAATTAAAAAAATAAAGTAGGCGTGTAATGGAGGGAGAGGATTTTCGAAAATTTCTATTTAATTAGCAAGGAATTGATTTGGTATTTACCTGGAGAGAAATATATTCACAAATTAGGCAACAAGATAATGAGTATTTCATAAACAAGGTAACAAGATAATTTAAAATCTCCAAGTATAGCACAAGGGGGGGGGGGGGGGGGGGGGCGGGGGCGTGTACTATGGAAGCATGGAAGGGAACAATATTTAAATCCTCAATTAAATGGGAATATGATTTAAATTTGGTAATTTTTTTGTAGGAAAAGACTCCCACAAAATAGGTAACAAATAAATTTATTCCACAAGGAAAAAAAGAAGGCATATGGGGCGTGTGATAGGGAGAGAATTAAAAGGAAAATATTCACATCCCCAATGAATTTGGCATATGAATTAATTTGGTATTTATTTGAATAGAAGGGATTCCACAAAATAGGAAACAAATATAAATTCCTCTACAACAAGGGAGGGCCGAAAATTTGGGTTATATTCCCACAAAGAAATAATTCAAATCTTAATTTAATTAGGGTGAGGAAACAAAATGTGGCAAGATTTAATTGGATTTAAATTAAATGAAAGGAATCAACAAGACACTAATTAAATCAAAAATAATTCATCCTCCTAATTAAATAGGGGATTTTTCGAAATCTCTCAAGAATAGGCTTAGGGTTCGAATTCCATGTAGCACAAATTATGGATAATTTGATTTGAATTTAATTTGGATAAATATCCCAATACAATTAATTAAATCCAAGAAAGAGAATATAGTTTCTAATAATTGAACGGGCCGAAAATTACCACTAAAATAGCTAGAACAATATTCATGATCTCATTTAATTATTTCTCCACTTTGGAAAAAAATATGACACTTCATTCCACATCACTCACAACAATTTATTTCACATAATCAACTCAATCATATAGGAACAAATAAATTCTATAAAAGAAAAATTTCCACTCGACATCCATATTAAAACAAAAGTCGCAAAAATTTTTGGGATGCTACAAAAAACTCTGATAGTTAAATATATGTATGAACAATCACTCGAGTTTGCATGATCGAGTGTCTTTTTCGTTGAATACTCTTCCCTTTAATGTATCTCGATTATCTATTTTGAGATTATTCTTATTTTCCCCAATTTCTTTCCTCTTTTCTTACACCCCCCTTACGTCACGGTATTCCGGAGTTAGATTATCCTTAATCAGCTTCGGTCGTGACAAAGTGGTATCAGAGCCATTATTTCACGCTCTGAACCCGAGAGTTCCTCCGACTAAACAAAGTCTAGACTTGCTAGACTAATTGTTCAAAATCCCACAGCACTCACCCCGACGCGCTCAGTTACCCGCGTAACGAGAGGACAGAAAGAAAGTAAATTTTTGTGTTGATAACAGATTTGTGATTTCTTTATGGATTAATGCTCCTTTTAGCACTATATAGAAAGAAACATTAAATATGACCATTGCTTTCCCGAGCAAGGTAAATTAATCCCGAATGACAGTTAACTCAGGCAAATTGATATTGACTTGACTTTTGAGGCATTTTCCGATGCCTAATCATAATCTAAGACGAGTACAACCTATAAGGACACTTTAGTGTTTTCATCAGAACATGTTTACTTTGTATCTTTTTATGCATATTTACATACAGTGATACGAGGAGGAGGCTGATCGATGCAGGTTCTTTTGCAGATGGTTTATCCTACAGCCGAGGACATTCTCCTTGAGTACCTCACATTTGTGATACTCGTAGGAGAGGATCTTGGGACATTTCTAGCACAGTTAAGGTGGCTCTGGGAGAGAGCGCACCCATTTGGAGTGACTCACTATGACGGTATCCAACGGCTTATCAGGCTTCTACCCTCGGATTGGGTAGGCTTTGACATCGACCGATCCCGTGATTATATATTTTCTGGAGCCCCTTTCTTCGACTCTCATGGTGATTTTCCCAAGTTCATCGGGGACATTCACTCGTGTTTTATCCTACATGGCCAGGCACCGAGGGGGGGCCATATATGTGGCCGGGCGATTTAGCCCCGGTAGGAGACCCAGGAGTCCTGCAGCCAGCAGACCTTCAGCCCGAGCTGGTCATCCCGCAGCCAGCAGATCCTCAGCCCGACCTGATTCTCCCACCTCTGCCCTCTCCACCGCGGCGTCGGGCTCGCGGAGAGTTTGAGGCTGGACCATCTCGTCCCCCTGTTGGAGAGGAGGAGGACCCCTACCCAGCCAGCCCCGACCCCGCATCGAGCCTAAAGGGAGTAGGGTAGGCTAACACCGAGGCGAGAGAGTTACGAGATGCAGCAGCCGAGAAGCGTAGGAGGGGCAAGGCCCCGGCCACTCCTTCAGACGAGGATGAGTCAGTTGAGCAGAAGATCATAGTAGGCTCCAGTCGCCTACAGCCACTGCCTATTCCTTCTGAGACATCTCCCGACGCACTGCCAGGAGCGATGATTCCTACTATTCCTAGTCGCCACGAGTCTATATCCCCAGAGCGTGGACCCGTCGGATGGGCTATACGCCATTGGGGAGCTGTGACCCGTGGACCACATCCTCCGGGTAGCACTATTTAGTCAGCTATTCTACTTGATGAGAACTCGGACGAGGAGGAGCCAGAGGAGGATGAGGGGGCCCCGGGGACTGGTGCGAGTACCACTGAGACACCAGCCTGATCGTTGACTAGATAGGGATGTGAGCTTCGTATACATGTGTGTACTCCAGAAACGGATCCGTTATAGAACCGTTTTGGTCTATGTTTATGCTTGGTAGTAGTCTTTTTGCACCACGGGAACATTTGTGTGAGTGTCCGTGACTTGACATATTTTGCGACACTGTTGATGGTTGTACGAAAAAAAAGTCCTTTGCGAAGGCAATTTTCCTATGAATGTATATATATCTATGTTATCATAATTGTTGCCAGTAGCATGATTTTGCGACACTTATTGTGGTATTAAATTGCATCATTTATTTGTTTAAAATCTTATTTCTGAGATAGAATGTGTAAGGGATTTATTAAGTAAATATTTATTATTAATTCAGCATGATGCCAAGAATAGCTGGACGACCCGGGCGACCCCGAAGGATAGGGATAGAGCGGGCAGGGGAAACACAACCAGGACAAGGTGGACTTGAAGAAGGGCGCGTGGCAGCTCCACCACCTCTACCTCCACCCGCCATGATACCAGAAAGGAAGATCAAGGAAACTTTCTTGAAACAAAAGCCACCTATATTTAACGGCATGGGCGACCCCACTAAGGCCGAGTCATGGATACGTGCACTCGAATGCATATTTGACTTTCTGCAATGCACAGACCAAGAACGACTGACATGCACCTCGTTCCAGCTTTCTGGGTCAGCAGACTTTTGGTGGGAGACCCGCAAAAAGGCAATGACTCCATAACAGTTGGCGAATATGACTTGGGAACAGCTCAAAGAAATAATTTACGAGAAGTATATTCCCAAGAGTTACAAAAAGAAGGATGGAAATGGAATTTTACAACCTGACCCAGGGGCGAATGTCAGTAACAGAGTATGACCGCACTTTTTGTGATATGTCTAGATACCGATCTGATCAAGTGGATACTAATGTGAAGATGGCTGAAAAGTTTTGTGCTGGCCTAAGACCCGAAATAAGAATGGAATTGGCCAGCCACGGTGGAATGTCTTACCCGGAAACCTTGAGTCGAGCCCTCGACGTCGAGGCAGCAATGCCTGGAGAGAAAACTACACACTCACAGATACAGACCTCATCCCAAGCTCAACGAGACAAAAGAAGATGTGAGGGAAACCGGAACCAGTGGGAATCAAAGAGGTCATGACAGGGACCACCCCGTCCACAGGGCTCTGCACGACAACCTACTTTTAACCCTACAGGAAACAACCGGCCAAGAACCAACCCTTGTCCCAAATGTAATAAGATACATAACGGAATTTGTAAAAGTGGGGAGATTTCTTGTTACGCTTGTGGAGGAAGGGGTCACTTCGCATGAGACTGTCCATGTAAGATAGGGATGAATACAAGACCCAACTCAGCAGCACCACGGCAATACGTACGGGCCTTACAGGTGGACATGCAAGGAAATCATCGACCCCCACGTCAGCAGCAACTACAACGCCAGAGCCTCCCGACGCAGGCCAGGGCGTATGCATTGGGGAAGAAACAACACGGGGATGGCCATGGAAATTTGGCAGGTATGGGCACCCTACTTGAAGTACCTATTGTCTTATTATTTGATACTGGCGCTTCGCACTCTTTCATATCTACCTCTTGCATAGATGCTCTAAGACTTATAACAGAACCAGTTGAGTCTAAAATTAGAGTATCTTCACCCGTCGGGGGATTATAGATATCACACAGAAATGTTCAAATTTAGAAATCACACTGGGAGAACATAGGATACTAACCAATACCTTGGAAGTTTTGACAATGAAGGATGTTGATATTATATTAGGAATGGATTGGCTGGCCGAAAACCATGCCACCATCAAATGTAAAGAAAGACAAATTTCTTTTCAAACCCCGGGTAAGGAACACATTGGTTTCCATGGACTTACCTTGAGCAAGAGAAAATCCATCATCTCCGCCCTACAAGCAGCCACACTAGTGAGGAAAGGATGTCCCGCCTACCTTGTTTATTTAAATGAGGAGAGAATCGAAGAAAGAAAAATTGAAGATGTAGAAGTAGTGCGTGAGTTTCCCGACGTATTTCTTGACGTACTACATGGTCTACCCCCAGACAGACAACTGGATTTCACCATTGACCTAGAACCAGGAGTGACCCCGATATCAAAAGCACTATACCGAATGGCCCAAAAAGAGTTAGGAGAACTTAAATTACAACTACAGGAACTCTTAGACCTAGGGTTTATCAGACCCAGTGTGTCGCCGTGGGGAGCCCCTGTGCTCTTTGTTAAAAAGAAAGATGGAACCTTAAGAATGTGTATAGATTATCGGGAGTTGAACAAACTGACACTCAAGAATAAATATCCCTTGCCCAGAATAGATGACATGTTTGATCAGCTTAAAGGAGCCAGTGTATTCTCTAAAGTGGATTTGAGATCAGGATACCACCAGTTGAAAATCCGACCAGCAGATATACCCAAAACGACTTTTCGTACTCGTTACGGTCACTATGAGTTTATAGTAATGCCTTTTGGTTTGACCAATGCTCCTGCTGTATTCATGGACTTGATGAACCGTGTATTCCACCCGTATCTCGATAAATTTATTTTGGTCTTCATTGATGACGTCCTCATCTACTCAAAGAATAGAGCAGAATATGAAACACATCTGAGAACTACCCTCGAAACATTAAGAACCGAAAAGCTCTACGCTAAGTTTAGTAAATGCGAATTCTGGCTTAGTGAAGTAAATTTTCTGGGACACATCGTAACGGCCGACGTAATTCGAGTAGATCCGGCAAAAATAGAAGCCGTACAGAATTGGAAATCGCTAACAAGCCCAAATGAGATCCGGAGTTTCCTAGGCCTGGCGGGATACTACAGGAGGTTCATCGAAGGATTTTCAAAATTCGCAAGGCCAATGACGCAACATCTCAAAAATGGAATTAAGTTTGCATGGACCCCCGAATGTGATGTTGGGGTTTGGAGCCCCTTGCACAGCGGAAGTCATGCATTCACAAATAAATCATACATACATATCTATTTGACCGATTATGAGATTAATTAACTACATGTTAAACAATAAAAAATGCATGCTAGAACGCACATAAATCATGTAAAAGGAATTAAAACCTAAAACATGAATTTCCTACGGATTAGAATTACCTATCTGATTCTCCAAAGAATCGTCGATTGCTTGCGGCTTTTCCACGTGATGTTCTTAGTACTCAACCACGAACCTTCTAATCTGTATCCCGAACTCAGAATCCGACCTTTGGGTGGGCAAAGCTTGTCAGAATCGAAAAAGGCTTGATTAGGAAGGAGATAGAACTTGAGTTCTGTGAAGAACTGATTTTTCCGTCCACTCCCAGAGGGGAGCACGAAATTATGAGTAAAAATTCCCCTTAATCTTCTTTCTAATCTTCTTTTATATAGAGTTATTATGGGTCAGATTAGGGATCCATGGAGGTTGGACTCGGGCCAAACCTGTTGGACTTTTACTATTAAATTGAGCCCCAATTTAATACAAGTCCAACAGAATATTATTATCAGCCACTATAGTAAAATAATATTGACTGCCCGTCCAATCCCAAATTACGAGTAATCCGGACTTTACCTCTTTAATTTATTATTTCCCGTGTTTAAGATATAAATATCCATTAATTAATTTAAGCCTGCTATTTGACTTTAATTAATTAATATGTTTTTCCAAGAGTTGTCTAGTTCAAAATTTTTATTTATTATTCTGGAATAAATTCCAGCCGGCCGGGTTTCTGAATAATAAAACCTTTTTCGAACGCCTCTTGAGGATATTATCAAACTGGACTCACCCAGCACACGATTCATTGCAATAACAATACTAGCACCTTTAGACATTAATCACCACTACCCAAGATATCAGGATTCTTGGATTGCGAAAAATCCGCACCATTTGATAAATCAAAGTAGTGCATAATCAATATCGTATGCTCAATGTTATATCAACAATGATTAAGAAATAACAATCACCAAGACCTCGTCTTTCAGTAAATAGCAAGAAAGACTTATCTCAACTGTTAGATCATTCAGTGCTATACCACACTAGTGTCGTTTATTTCCTAAGGTAAGGAAACATGCGGACTGACACTGCAACCTTTCACGATAGGTAGCCAAAGCCTATCTAGGTTGTGAAATTCTATTTCTCTTCTACAAAGGACCGACTGTGTCACCTTCTATGAACGCCGTTCACGACCAGTCTACTATGCAGAAGAATTAGACTTATTTGCTTCTTATACATTTAAATGTTTGAGAAACATCTTATAAATGCATAAGCAAACACCAATGCAATAAAATTAATTCTTCTCGCCTTGGGTTAAAAGTGGATTGTAGAGTTTATTGTATGCAAGCAATTATATCCGTGCAACATGCTCGAAATATGCTTTTCAGTATACCAATCCTAACATGTGAAACAAGTTTCCAACTGCTAAAGGAGAATCTAACAACAGCACCTGTACTAGTGGTACTAGAGCCGGGAATAGATTATGTGGTGTACACTGTCGCCTCAAAAAATGGTCTCGGGTGCGTACTCATGCAGAATGGGAAAGTGATAGCTTATGCATCAAGACAACTCAGACCCCACGAGTTGAACTACCCAACCCACGATCTAGAATTAGCAGCTGTAATACATGCATTAAAAATTTGGAGACACCACCTTTACGGAACGAAGTGCGAAATCTTTACTGACTACAAGAGTCTAAAGTATCTCTTCGAACAAAGGGATTTGAACATGCGACAAAGAAGATGGCTAGAGCTAGTGAAGGATTATGACTGCTGCATAAATTATCACCCCTGCAAGGCTAATGTGGTAGCCGATGCGCTGAGTCGAAAGTCGCAACAATTGGCTAGTCTAATCACCCAGGAAAAGGCACTAATACGGGAATTCGCCAAGATGAGATTGGAAATAGTGCATGCACCCGAAACGATGGAGGCAAGGATCACCACTTTAGTGCTGGAACCCGACTTAAGGAAACAAATAATAGATGCTCAAAGACAGGATGAAGTCTTGGAGAAGATACAAGTGAGAGTACGAGCCGGGGAGCCAGGAAGTTATAGAGAAGAGGCAGACAATGCCCTAACTTTTGAAGGAAGGTTGTGCGTGCCCGCCAACGAGAACTTAAGGAACAAGATACTAAGTGAAGCACATGACACCCCCTACATCGCCCATCCTGGAAGCACAAAAATGTACCAGGATCTGAAAAAGAAATTTTAGTGGAATGGCATGAAGAGAAGTATCGTATCATTCGTCTAACCTGTCAACAAGTTAAGGCTTTGCATCAATGACCGTACGGGAAATTGCAACCTTTAGAGATTCCCGAGTGGAAATGGGAACACATAGAAATGGATTTCGTGACGGGCTTACCCAAATCCAAACGAGGAAATACTGTCATTTGGGTTATCGTTGATCGACTTACAAAAAGTGCCCATTTCATTCCAATTTCTATCACCTATGGGTCGGAGAAGTTAGCACCGATATATGTACGGGAAATCGTACGTCTACATTGTGTACCAGTATCCATCACGTCGGACCGGGACTCGAAATTTACGTCCAGATTTTGGCAAAGCCTACAAAGGGAACTAGGAACGAGATTAAACTTCAGCACAGCGTTCCACCCCAAACCGACGGAAAATCTGAAAGGACAATCCAGACGCTGGAACATATGCTAAGGGCAGTTGTACTCGATAGATGGGAAAATTGGGAATCCATCTTACCTCTAATAGAGTTTTCCTACAACAATAGTTACCAAGCCACCATTAACATGGCACCATACGAGGCTCTGTATGGAAGAAAGTGTAGGTCCCCACTTTATTGGGACGAAGTAGGCGAAAGGAAGATGCTTGGCCCAGAATCTGTGTAAGTGAGATGATCCAGATTGTGAGGCAGATCCGGAGGAGAATTAAGGAGACCCAAGATAGGCAAAAATCCTATGCGGATGTACGACGAACTGAGTTGAAATTTGGTATCGGAAATAAAGTCTTCTTGAAGATATCTCCTTCTAAAGGAATAACAAGATTTGGTATCAAAGGTAAACTGAAACCCCGATTCATAGGGCCCTACGAAATCCTTGAGGAAGTAGGCCCACTGGCATATCGGTTAGCATTGCCACCGAGTTTTGGAAATGTGCACAATGTGTTCCATGTGTCTCAACTTCGAAAGTACATTTTCGATCCAAAACATGTAATTCACCATGAGGAGATAACTCTGGAACCAGACTTGAGCTACGAAGAAAAGCCAAAGGCGATCCTAGATCGAAAGGTGCAACAACTACGAAATAAATCAATTTCAATAGTGAAAGTTTTGTGGAGCCACCACGGACAAGAAGAAGCAACCTGGGAATTAGAAGAGAAGATGAAAGAACAATACCCTAAGTTGTTTATTTAGGGAATATTTCAAATTTCGGGACGGAATTTTTTTAAAGTGGGGTAGAATGTAACAACCCGAGACTATTATCTTCTATTATTAATAGCTTAACTACAAATGTGTATGGACTAGTATTCGTTGTAATAATAGGAGATCACCCTCGTTGATGTTAAAAGAAAAAAATACGAATAATAATAATAATAATATATGAAAATTTAGCATAGACATGCAAAAGAAGTTTGTCGTGTTGCCTTGACTAATTTAATATGAAAAAATATAATAAAAAAATTACTAATAATGATAACAATAAATTAATAAGTATGATCACATTATTGATCTCCATGGGCGGTTACGTATGATGGAAGAACAACTTGGTAGGAGCATTTAATGAGTCTGCACAAGATCAACGTCCTATAGCCTTCCTAAATTTTCTCTAACCCTTCCAACCATAGGATTAAAGTTCTCCACATGACAGAAGGATAATCTCCCAGAGAATAACATGAACCTTGTCAGTAACATTTAATGTTTCATTCCTTTTTGCATCACCACTTGCCAGATGAGAGAGGTATATAAATACAGTAACTTTCTAATTTGACACCCATCATTTTCAACAAAATCTCACCAACTTATATATATACCTACAAGCAAGGAATAGAAAAGAATTAAGAGTGGGACCGAGAACGACAGGAAGTGCAGAATCTGGAAATTTAATATACGCTGCCTTTTTTTAAGGTAACACCAGAAACCCCTTTTTATGTCTTCCTTCCATTATTGCATCACATATAAGCATATTGTGATAGAAATTGACAAAAGGAATAGAAAGTCTTCATAGTCCAGAAACATAAAGTGACGAGAACTCAAACTCTCATAATTGGAAATAAGTCCACAATCTATGCAAAAATAATAGGATGAATATCACAATAATAGGAATTCTCTAGAAAAACAAATTTAGAGCATAAACCAATAAGTACCAGACCCTTGCCTTAGGGGGGGTGACGGTGAACTGGTGTGGAGGTGGAGAGCTCGCCCGCTAACTGGAGACAGTCGGATCGTTGAGAGAAGGGCGGCGAAGCCGCCGCCTGTGCATACACAGTGGCGGCGGCGGCAGACCTGAGAAGGAAAAGGCGGCGGCAAGACGGTGGTGCCGGCGGTTAGCCGTCGCGCTCGCAGCAGTGGCGGTGGCTGGGAGTGAGATGGAGGGGGAGAGCTGCTCCTTTGTGGGTAGAGTTAGGGATTAAGTTATGATTATTGGATATATATATATGGGTCTTTTAATTGATTTGGGCTAGGGCTGGCAATTTTCGACACGACACGATAATCCGACATGAATTCGCACGAAATTATTGGGTTGGGGTCAAGTCTTATTGGATCTGTGTCCTTATCGGGTTGACCCATTAAGAACCCGATAATTTCGGGTTGGGTTCGGATCGGATGTGGGTCGGATACGGGTAACCCATTAAGAAATAATATTACTATTTTTATTATTATTTAAAAAAATATATATTAGTTTAATTTTTTAATTTCTTATAAATTAGGTTTAAATAGTATAAAACGAATTTTAATTGTGTAAATTAGGTTAGAAATTAAGGTTTAATCGTGTAATATTAGGTTTTAATCGTGTAATATCAGGTTCGGGTTGTTATCGTGTCGTGTCAACCCATATTATATCGTGTCGATAACGAGTTCGTGTCGGGTGCGGGTCGTGTTCGGATTTGAAGGTAGCAGGTCGGGTTCGTGTTCGGATTTACAGTTTCCTTAACAGGTCGGGTTCAGATTAGGCCTTATTGGGTTGGGTCATTATCAGGTTGATCCGATAACGACCCATTCCGCACGATTTGTCAGCCCTAATTTGGGCCACTGATTTATTTTCACTTGGGCCAATTTAGTAAGGGAAATAAGTGAGGGCCATGTTATAAATGATGGTTGTAGAAAATTAATTAAAGGCCCATTTCCGGAATTCTTTTATCTAGGCCGTGGGATTAAAAGGGGAGTGCTAGTATGTCTTTAATGAAGGCTTTGTAGATTTTATTATTTGAGTATTTATAGTTCCATGTACTAATCTAGTTATGTTGGAATAATTAAATCTTCCAGATTAAAAATTTTAGGAGTATAACCCAAGACCAATAAAGAGAATAATACAAAATTTTATGCATTACTTAATTACTATCCGTTTGATGCTAAGTATAGTCCGACCTCTTCTTTTCTTAAAAGGGGAGAACTTGCGAGGAGAGTAATACCGCGAAGCAAGGATTTAATACCTAAAAAAACCTTGAAGACACACGAGGTGAAGTTTTCTATCCTACATACTAATGTGGATAAAAATGCAAATTATTTGGAGGTGATATTTTATGAAAACTCGAACCTATGTTCGTTGTTGTTTCAAGTGATGTTGTCTTGCCATAAATATTTTATGTGTGATGCCTATCTGTTGGCTAAGGCCAAGAAAGTGAGTTGTGAATCGAATTCAGGTCCAAGTGAGGGTGGTGTCCCTACTCGGACTAGTGTACACAAGAGACCTATGGCCAGAGGGCAGGTCTGGTGACCGAGGAAGGTGGCCACCTTCACGGCACATGAAAGTAAGGTGACCGTGGGAGAACACCATCTCCACGGCACTGGGTGATCGGATATGGCAAAGAATGGAAAGAACTTAGACTGCGCAGTCGAATAAAGATTTTTAGTAAGCTCAGGTCTTTTAAATTAAACCCCTGGGTGTTACTGTGATGATGGCTTGACAATATTTTCAAAAGTATATTTGTATTTTTCGGTAATGTGTTCACTGAGTACTTTTGTACTCAGCCCTGCATGTATTTCTAAATGTGCAGGTTGAGCTGCGACGGGTAAAGTGAGTGCTGTCATCTATCAAGAATAAACTCTCGGAGGTTCATGTCTTCAAACATGGAACCGAGTTCTTTTGCTTCCGCTGTGCCTTTAACCTTTACGCATGCAACGTTTATTTCGTTTAAAAACTCTGATAGTTAAATATATGTATGAACAATCACTCGAGTCTGCATGATCGAGTGCCTTTTTCATTAAATACTCTTCCTTTTAATGTATCTCGATTATCTATTTTGAGATTATTCTTATTTTCCCCAATTTCTTTCCCCTCCTCTTATACCCCCCTACGTCACGGTATTCCGGAGTTAGATTATCCTTAATCAACCTCGGCCGTGACATATACTCTCTCTGTCCCATAGAAATAAGCCCTTTAGGGTTAGCACTGGTTTTAATGTGTAGTTGGTAAAGTAAGAGAGAACGAGAAAAAGTACTCCCTCCGACCCGCTAAAGATGACCTACTTTCCTTTTTGGTTTGTCACATCCAAGATGACCCTTTAGTATAAATGGAAACACAATATCTCTATTTTATTTCATCTCTCTTACTTTACTCTCTGCACTTAACACACAAAATAAAATTGTATAAAAATCGGAGCCACCTAAGGAAGGGGTCATCTTCCTTGGGACGGAGGGAGTAGTTGAAATTGTGTAGTGGGTGGTGGGATCATAAATGATCAAGCAAAAAGAGAGAAAAAAAAGTTACCATAAATGAATATGGACTATTTTTATGGAATAGATAAAAAAGAAAATATGACATATTTCTATGGGACGGATGGAGTATTCTTTACACCCCAATATAAGATTATCTAATTTGTCACTTGGTTGTTAGACAAACATTTACTACCAACCTAAACTTTTTTACTAACAATGTCGGAATAACTTTTCTTTTTCTTTACAAACTCCACTTTGCTTACCTTTCAGAAACCCCTATGAATTGAGATTGAGGCCAATGGCTGCCTATGGAATGGCTGCCTATGGAGCTTTAGTTTCACTTAAGTATATTATAGATCAAATTCAAACACATCCACGCCCTCCTATTTCCATTGACCAAGCACAGGTTGATTCTCTCACTCATTTAGTTACTTCCCTGCAAGAATTTCTTGAAAGCTATTCTCCCCATGGCTACACCGAAGAAGAAGATTATTGGGAGAGAAGCATTTTCTGGAGCAGCTTACCATGGCTGAAGATGTGATCGAGTCATATATCGTTGATCAACTTCGTACTCGATCAAGAAATGAAGTGGAAACCATCAGCTACAATCAATTCCATCAAGGTCTTGTTAAATTTACCACAAATAATAAAATCTCTCTTATTGGTTTACATATTACTTGCTAGTAATCCTTAAACAGTTGAACTTCTGTACATGTCTCCCTGAAATTCTAATCAAGGCACGACGACCATTTGCTTTCAACAGGTAGGTCTCTACGAGGTTATAGAAAACATGAATTTGATCAACATTAATATTTTTATAGAGAAGAAGGTAGTCCAAGATAAACTCGACATCATAAAGTTTGTGAGCAGTGCTGGTACAGGCTCGTCTAGATCTACTTCCACGCCTCAGAACGTTACCATGATTGGTTTTGATGATCTCTTGTATCAAATGCTAGACAAGGTCACTGGAGGAGAACTCGATCTCCAAATTATCCCGATTGTTGGAATGGGTGGGATAGGCAAGACCACTCTTGCTCAAAATATCTATGTAAGTCTACTTGTCCAGCTCCATTTCGATATTTGTGCGTGGTCTACAATTTCTCAAGATTATAATCTACGAGACATTCTTGGAGAAGTTATTAGTCAGGTGGACATCGAGAATGGGGGTAATTTGAGTGAAGATGAATTAGGATTAAAATTGTACCAACATTTGATAGGAATGAGGTATTTTATAGTAATGGATGATATGTGGAATATTGAGGCATGGGATGGAGTTAGGAGATTCTTCCCTGATAATAAAAATGGGAGTAGAATAATAGTGACAACAAGGTTGTCAAACTTGGCATCCTGTTTGAACTACTCCAATGGTCTTGATATGAAATTTTTGGATGATGATGCTAGTTGGATCCTATTTTCCAAAATTGTATTTGGGGAAGAAACTTGTCCTCTTGAGTTAGAGGACAGTGGAAAGAAGATTGTGAGAGGTTGTAAAGGACTTCCATTGTCAATTGTTGTGGTAGGGGGACTCTTATTAAAGTCTGATCCAACAAAAGAAATTTTCTTGTGGTCAATGTTGAAGAGGATCCATTACCCAGAATGCCTTCCTCGGTCTCCATTCTCTGGAATTTACAGACAATATGTTTATATTTTTTAATCATAACTCATGATTATATTTTTGAGTTTTGGAAAATGCCTCAACTAACGCATCTCATGACCTATAAAGGGTCTCCCCATTTCTGTAAATGACGAAGAAGATTTGGTGTTGAAAAACCTACAAACACTTTATCAAGTAAGGATCCCCAATATCAAAACATTGAAGCTATACTGTGATAGAATTGTAGACCCCTCAGGAGAAGACGCTCCACGAGATGCCTCAGGAGAAGACAACTTAGGAAAAGATGCCTTGGGAGAAGACTCCTCAGGGGAAGATTGTTACTGTCTCAACAATCTTTATTGTAAGAAGAAGAGTGCTCATTTAGTTACTAGAAGAGAATCTAAAGGCTGGTCAAGAAAAGAAGAAACCTAGAAGAACTAGCCGTTGGAGTAGCAGTTAGTCTGTTAAGATGTAGCAGTTATTCTTCTTGTTTTCTTGATTCTTGATTAGTAGTTGGTTAGTAGCAGTTGCTACCTGATTGTAGAGCTTTAAATAGCTCAGATTCGAATGTATGTAATTAGAGATTAATTCATTCAATAAAGAAAATCAGTTTTCTCCAAGAAACCATCTTCTTTACTACTCCAAGTGTAAGTGTGTGTTCTCTGCAAAGTGTGTGAGTTTATCATATTGCTGTGAGTGTGTGTGATCAACTCTAGTGTGTGTGAGCCTTGAGTGCTAATCATAACAAGTGGCGCCGTCTGTGGGAAGATTGAAGCTGGTTTGCAGAAGATCAAACGGTTTCAGAGATGGCAGCAAGGCTTGATGCAGAGAAATTCACAGGCAAGAATGATTATGGCCTGTGGAAGATGAAGATGAAGGCGGTTTTGATCCAGCAAGGCTTGGCTGCAGTCCTTTCAAAACCAGAAGAGAAGGGAAAGGCTCCAGTGCTTAATGATAAAGCCCAGATAAAGATGGAGGAGATGCAACTCAAGGCACACTCTGCAGTAATTCTGTGCCTTAGAGACAAAGTCCTAAGGGATGTTCAAGAAGCCAAGACTGCAGTAATTCCGGCAAGTTGGCTAGCCATGTCTTCGGAGCCGGCGTCGGATAGGGATACCGAACTTGACCGTTTGGAGGAGCCGCTAGAGGAGGATGTTACGCCACCTCTATACTTCATATGCGACCGCGTCTCCTGCCAAATGTTGAGGTATTTGAACGGCTTGTAGTTCATGGATTGGTAGGTCGACAAGGCGGAACTGATGATGTCGACCTCGCTCCGACCGCTCTTCCTGGAGGTAATACCCCTGGAACTTTTGGATTTCTTCGTTGGCTCTGTATATGGCGTTCCACACCATACTCTCGTTGCGCTTGATTGTTCCCACCAGCCGGTTTTCATTGTACCGGCGACAGATGCGCCACCAATAATGATCGCTGGATTGGTTCGTCCAACCTCCGGATCTTCGGAGATTGACAAGAACGCCTTGAACAATTGCTCCATCTCCGCTGGAGTGTACGGTGTGCGGACACCGCGAGTAAGAGGAGTCGGAGTTTGGGAGGGGCTGCTCGACCTCGCTCTGGGCTCGGGTGTCCACCCGTATTACCCTTCGGGGGCATCTAGGTTGTCGATCGGGTAAGACCGGTAGCCACCCGGAACTCCCGAACTTAGGGTTTGAGGAGGGGCCGAATATTCCGTTTCCGGACTAGGAAACGGTTGTGAACCGAACGAATCGGGGTTCCAACTGTGGGAGCCCGGGGGTGATCGCCGTGGCCGGACATTGTTATGTTGTAGGAGTGGAAGAAAGATTGAGAATGGAGATGAGAGAATGTAGATGAGAATGGAAATGAGAGAATGTAGATGGGAATTATGTAGTGTGGTGTGAATTTTTGGGTGTGAAAGTTGGGGTATTTATAGATGAAAATGTGTATTTTTGGGGAAAAAAATAAAAGTGGGTAGAAAATGGATATATTTTTTTTGGGAAGTGGGAAAATATATATATATTTAATCGTTTTTTTTAATTAAAAACAGATTTTTAAAAAAAAATCAAAATTGCCAACGGCTAAGCCGATGGCCAATCCGCACCTGCCACGTCACCTACTCGCTGGCACGGACGTGCTCGATGTATCGAGCAGCGCTGTGCCAGCGGCGGACAGCGTCTTCGTGCCGCTGGCAAGGACAGACGCCGTGTCCTGCTTGTATGCTCTAAGAGCATCCACAACCGTGCTCTTGCCAGCGGCACGGTTGTGGGCCCGGCCCCACTTTTTCTGCCTGCTCTCTGGCAAGAGCACAACACCCACAGCTGTGCTCTTCTGCAAGGACGAGCACAATTCAATTTAAAATTCAATTAAACAAAAACATTTCCATAATATGAAAATTCATTAAAAAAACTGAAATAACATTTCAAATTACAAATAAATTTAAAAAGACATAATTAAAAGCCTAAAATTAAAAATTACATAATTAAAATCCTAAAAATTAAAAAAACCACTACTCATTGCCGAATAATATTACAAATTATAAAAATAATAAAAATTGCATAATTAAACTCCTACAAAATAAAATTACATAATTAGACTCCTAAAAATTTAAAATTACATAATTAAAATCCTAAAATTTGAGATTGAGAGAGTTGTTTGGTATAGTGTCATTTTTTTGTGTTTGAAATGAAAGTATTTATAGATGAAAGTATTAATTTTGGGGTAAAAATAATGAAAAAAAATAAATTAAACGTGTGGAAAAAATGGATATATTTTATTGGGAAGTGAGAAAATATTTTTTTTATTAATTTTGAATTTTTCAGATTTTTTCGATTTAAAAAAAAAATAATAAAAAATGATAAATCAACGGGTCAATTAGAGCATGCCACGTCGCCGCCCCATGCTCTTGCCGCTGGAACGGCCGTGCTTTTAGCTAAGAGCACGTCCGTGTCAGCGGCAAGAGCGGAGAGGCAGCGGAGCGTGTCCTTGCCAGCGGCACGGACGGACGGTGAGCACAAGCTCACCATTGTGGATGCGCTAAAGACCAAGGTTAAAAGAATCCACTTACTTCGACTTCCCTGGTTCCGCGCTAATTTTCACATGCTCCGCGACGCAGCGTATTACCATGCGCCCTTCTTCGTCATATTCATGCTAGGTATTCGGCTACTATAAAATGGGCATCAGCAGCCAGTTTTATTGGACTCTCTCGCTCCTCGGTCGTCTCTCCTCCAATCCCATCATTTTTCTCCCCCATTTTCGAGTCGACCGCAGGCAGGTAACACCTTCCCACCTAATTCTCGCTTCTTTTTTACTGCCATTTTTAAAAATCTATTTTTTGAATTTTTGTTTTTTTGTGGATTCAGCGGAATTTGCGTGTTTGTATGATTCTGAAAACTTCTCTTTCCCTGTTTTTGCTTCGATCGTATTTGAATTTTCTTCTATTTACTGCTTCTGTACAAGTATTTAAGTTTGCCCTCTGTGATGCTGATTTGGATCCGAATGTGGCTTGCAAATTTTTGTTGTTCATGTAGGGTTATTGTATAGAGAAAGGTATGAACTCGCCTAGATCTGGAATTCTAGATTCGAATTGAGCTAGACTTAGATCTGATTCATTTACATATATAAACAAGCATGTTCAAATGTGTTTCCATTAATTTTATGATAATTAGTTTTGCTTATGATAGGCAATCATTTTCTTTGCAGAACTTGCAGAATAACATTAAATCATTTATTACTGTTGTATGTTATTGTGTTTATTCGTGGCTAGCTCTGAATTTCTGGAGTCCAGATTGTTGAAGTTACTGCGAATTAGAATATGATGAAATTTCTGTCATTGAGTTATTACTTATTATGATTAGATAATTAATGTTGGCTTGCTATTTGACAAAGCAAGTTGTGTATGCATAGGATTTGAATATGAAGAGTTAGTAGATATCTGTTCCATTGTAACTTTGATGTGTACTTGTAATCAAGTTTCTGCCAGCCACTTACGTGCCTAATATTCGGTCACATTGGGATAATTAGGTATTATGGCAGATCAAAACCAATTCCCAACTATCTCCCAGAAGCTAGCTAACCAATTACATCTGGGATCGAGCATCTCACTAGTTCGCAATGGAGGTGTCCCACAACCTGCCGCATATCAGAGACAATTTGCTTATGGCAATTACACAAACCAAGCCTTCCAATATCCTAAGACCTGTGTTGCAACCCAGGATCTGTCGTTGGTCTCTGTGAATGCTAACCCAGTGTTTGCTCAGGCTCCATCAGAGAAAGGCTTTGCTGGCTTTGCGATCGACTTTCTTATGGGAGGAGTTTCAGCTGCTGTGTCAAAGACCGCTGCTGCTCCTATTGAGCGTGTGAAGCTTTTGATCCAGAACCAAGATGAAATGATCAAGGCTGGCCGTCTTTCTGAGCCATACAAGGGAATTGGAGAGTGTTTTGGTAGGACAATTAAGGATGAAGGGTTTGGATCACTGTGGAGAGGAAACACTGCTAATGTCATCCGTTACTTCCCCACTCAGGTCCACCTTGTTTTCCACTTTCATGCACAGTCATGCAGTTGCCTGTATCATTATCTATATGCTGTTATGATGCTAACTCATGGTTGTTGTGGGTTCAACAGGCCTTGAATTTTGCTTTCAAGGATTACTTCAAGAGACTCTTTAACTTCAAGAAGGACCGTGATGGTTACTGGAAATGGTTTGCTGGCAACCTTGCGTCCGGTGGTGCTGCTGGTGCTTCCTCACTTCTTTTTGTGTACTCCTTGGATTATGCTCGTACTCGTCTTGCCAATGATTCCAAAGCTGCAAAGAAAGGAGGTGAGAGACAGTTCAATGGTCTGGTTGATGTCTACAGAAAGACTCTCAAATCAGATGGTTTGGCTGGTTTGTACCGTGGATTCAACATCTCGTGTGTTGGTATCATTGTATACCGTGGTCTGTATTTTGGTATGTACGACTCTCTGAAGCCAGTCCTCCTAACTGGATCTCTGCAGGTTAGTTACTACATTCCCCTAGAATCCATATAGAATGCTATCTACATCCGAAAAAAATTCCTGACCGTACTAAACTGGCAATGCATGTGATGATTACAGGATAGTTTCTTTGCTAGTTTTGCCCTCGGTTGGCTCATCACCAACGGTGCTGGTCTTGCCTCCTACCCAATTGACACTGTTCGCAGAAGAATGATGATGACATCGGGTGAGGCTGTTAAGTACAAGAGCTCAATGGATGCCTTCACCCAGATCCTCAAGAACGAGGGTGCCAAGTCGTTGTTCAAGGGTGCCGGAGCAAACATTCTTCGTGCTGTTGCTGGTGCTGGTGTGCTTGCGGGTTATGACAAGCTTCAGGTTATCGTTTTTGGAAAGAAATATGGATCTGGTGGTGCTTAAGTGTCCACTGGTTTTTTGAAAAGAGATGGTGATGATAAATCCATTTTTGCTGTTTAGTTGGAGAAAATGACAAAACCAAGTATGATCGAAGATAAATATACTGTTTGAGAATTTACAATGCGCGATGGTAGCCTTTTTGTTAGCATTTAATTTGGGAATTGTCTCTCCTGTTTTTATAAGTATTTTTGTTATTAATTTCATACTCTATTATGTTACTAAGTACATGTTTCGGATGTATTCCGTCGAATTTTCCCATAAAGCTTTTTGTTTTAAAGAAAAAAATTCAAGAAGGTTGGGGTTTCAAATAATACACTTCAAACTTCGACGTAACCTACAGTATAAATTGACAATGTTACAACTTCGGGTTTTAGGCTAATTGGGTTAAATTTTTTTATAATTTTTAATTAAGGGTAGTGATAAAATATGTACCTTTAGAAAATGTAGTTTGTATAATATTTAGAGTTTATATTTGATTACATCCTTTTTAATTAATGTATTTTTATTGATAATTTTATATATATAATAAACGTTTATTTCAATTCAAATACTAATATCTATCTCATATAGGCATGAAAATACAAGTTTTCATAAATAAGGAGAATGAACTCATTTCAGGCAATCCTATGAAGATAGGGTTAATTTTCGGTCTAACTCTATTAACATTACTATCATTAGTTCCCTCAATAATCACATCTGTTATAATGCCAATCAGAGAAATCCTTCAATATTGAAGCATCTTCAGTATAAAAAATATCTCATGTTTTCCAAAAACTTCATAACTTTGTAACTATGAAGATATTAAGAGTTAATTGTAGCTTTTTGACCACATCTTGCTCACTAGCTTTTAATATTTGTCTAAATTCATCACCAATCGATTCATTCATTTTTCATACATATGATACCTCGCAAACTGCTATCTAATGTTTTAACTTTTAATACAGTACATACGTAACATATGGATTCTGCATGTACACTTCCATGTGTGATGTTAAAGTCAATTAATTCTTCATTTGGATTAATAGAAATCTTGAATCGAGAGTGAGTTTGTTTTTTCACCTTGCATTAATATTAAAGTATACCACTTCAAGCTATATTCAAAAGAAGTTATCCTTTTGAATATAACCCTACAGACACCAGCTTCCATATAAAAAAATCCAGTTCCTTCATATACATAAACAAAATATATTCCACCAATATCCGAATTCATCGACGACATTATCAAATCATACGCATGACATTGCTCGTCGGTGAACTTCGAAAGGAAGTTCACCTGATCTCTTGACAAAGCTTCTCAACCATAAATTTACATAACTCAATGTTACCCATCATTGGTCTATATTTTGTGACAAGATAATCACATAAACTTTTCCAAAATTCATTATGTTGTGAATGAAAACGTACCCAAGGAATGAGCAATGAGTAATGCTGAAAGGGATATATCAATACTAGATTGTTTTGGCTACCGTAGCTGTTTTGGTTTTTTTTTTAATCTTAGACTAGATTGTTTGTTTACTTGCTCTCCCATTTTATATGTGGTTTGAGCCTTTATTAATCGAAAATAAGGGATAAATCAATACTTGAGAGGTTGTGTGAAGTTTGTTTCACGATTTTATATTTTGCACCATTTTTTTTTATATAGACTCCCATTTGTCTTCTAGCAATGGAATTTTTTTTTCCTGATTCATCTGCTCAAAGTGTTTTTGATACTAGTAGATAAATTATCAACCTTTTTCTCCACCAATATGCTAGTACATGCCTTTTGGATTATTTGGTTTAGTTTTTTTTGACGACTCACTTAGTTTTACCAAAAGCCAAAAGCTCACCTTTAGGTAAAGTAACTGGTCCGTAAACAGTCCAATAAGATTGACTCAAATTCGAGCAGATTTGACCTGATTGACATTCCTAATTAAAATATAAGTAGCAATAATGAGGCTATTTCTCATAAATGAGCGGAGTACTTTTAATTATGTTGACTGCCTTTAACATATTTAGTTTAACAATTCTCCAAGTGTTGGCCGATGATATATTGACCGTGTGTGTAAGTTATCTCATGAAATAGTGATTATTTCCTTGACTTATGATTTCTCCTATGATTAGTTCAATCTAGGTCTTTGAGAGATTTTTAACTTTTAAGAAAACATCGTTGAAAAACTCTCTTTCACACAAGCAAACAGCATGTATTTTTCTTTGTGAGTCTGCAAAATATTGCATATAAATAAGTTTAACTGAAACCACATTATTTTACTACCACAAAACCAATTTCTATGACACATACCCAAATATTTTGAACAAGATACTTGATTCAACAGAACATGTTTGGGCTCATCGTCAATTAGTCATAAATAAGTGTGGAAATTTTTCTTGGAGAAAGGTTTTTGGTTGAATTTGGGTTCAAATCTCACTTATACATTTAATGTAAATTATATTTCAAGTATGTTATATTATTACCTTGCTCGTTGCGTATTGTATTGTTCATGTTATATGGTAATGGTGTAGTATAGTATATATTTATCATCTGTGTATTATATTTTATCTTGGATCAAGTGATATACTACTACTTATATATATATATATATATATATATATATATATATATATATATATATATATATATATACCCCAAGTTAAGTCCCATACGTAAGCTTTTGCAGTCCATGCAAACGTTATAATTATACATGAAATATCTCTAGCTTTGAATTAGGTGACAGCATCTAATTTTGACGAATTTTGTATGTTGAAAGCATTAAAACAAGAAGCAAAGCAAGCCAGACAACAATTACTAGTAGTATTTTCCAAAGAAGTCAATCACATTTTGAAACAATATCTAAAAATGGACTCCCTATACAGTAAAAAAAAATCACTCTCTATGTGCAGCAACAGCATCCCTCTCCACGCCCGGTACACTACTCACCGTAGAAGTCGCAATCTTCCTTCCGAACAACTGGAATGTCGTAGCAGCCTGATCGCCGTTCTGGCTGACCGGCGACACACTGTCCGAGCTGGATCTCCCAATAGTCAACACTGTGGATATAGAGATGACTTCTTTATCAGGTTCTTTGGTCGGATGTTGGGGGACGTCGTTCAGAGGTTGGACGACGTTGTTTGGAGGTTGGGGGTCGTTGTTTGGAGGTTGCAGGACCTCGGCTGCCATATGGTTTCGCCTGGCTCCCTGCATGCCAGCAGGAGGATATTGATGCAATAGTGACGAATCGGTCGCTAGGATGCCCGGATCAGGCACGAATCTCAACCTCTTCGCGGGATGGAACCCGGGGTCGATTAGCGGAGAGAGTGGTAGGTATTCCACTTCCCATGGGCTCACATTCGCATGTGAACCTTCGGGGTCATCCCAATTCACCTAAAGTATATGTACTAGAACGTTATAGGTATAAACATAAATTTAAAGGCCGCGTCTAGATGTCAAACATTACCACTATACCAAGTCACACATTTTACTCTATCAAACACTATACACATTTATAATGTTGCCTCACATATCATTTCAATTCAATTCAATTAAATTAAATCATCATAAAATTAAACATAAACAAAGCAGAGAAAGTTAACCTGCAACATGCGCCAGGGGGAGCGGCGCCAGATCCCGGTCATCGGCGTCGACGCGGCGGTTACGCCACCTTGGATCCACGCCAACCGTGACGCGTCGTCACTATCCACCGCCATCCTAACCTTCATCCCCGCGCTCCACGGGATCCTCAGCGCCTGGTTAACCTTCTCCGCCGCCACGACGAAATCAGGGGAGCCTACCTTCGGGTAGTACACCACCTCGAAATGCATTCCTCTCACCGCGCTCTCGATCGCTGAAATTGCCTCGGCAGCCTCCGATTTCTCGTCGCCGCCGAACCTCTCCGCGCGCCGGATCCCGACGAACAGCTCGTCCGTCGATTTCCTCTTCATAAACACGACCGAATCGCCGGCGACGAGGCGCTTCGCGTTCACGAACTTGCTCCAGCCGGTGGTGAGCAGGTGGCGCCGCGGTGTGCCGCGGTAGATGTGGCGGAAACCCCAGGCATTGCCGTGGCTGTCTCTGGTCACCAGCGTCTGCACAGGCGGATCCGCCTCGAAATCGAGCGGCGGAAGGATGATGTCCGCGCAAAACCTAGGCACCGAGAAACCGCCGCCGTTGTTGGCGTCCGATCGCGTCAGGATCTTCGCGAACGAGAGGATTTCGTCATCGGCGGCGGCGGAGCCTCCACCGGTCGGAAGCGAATCGAACTGATACAGCGGCTGGAGGAGAATTCTGGAAAAAACCTGATCGGAAACGGAATCGCAGAGGTAGCGAACGGAGATGACTTGGCAAGGAATCCAGGGCCAAGTGTGGGTGAAATTGTGATTAGCGGCGGCGGAGCACTGCTCGAGATGCCCCTGGGGGAAGTAGTAGACGGCGGAATTGACGGCAGGAACGTGGACGCCGGCGCCGGCGATTGCGTGCCAGATTGAGGAATCGATTTCGGCAGCGGCAGTTGGGGGTGAAGTCATGGTAGAGGTTTTGTCGTTTCAACAAATTTTGTTTATATATTTATAGATATATATATGTTGTGAATTGTGATATAGAGAGAGAAAAGAGAAGACAGGTAAAATGTGGAGTGCAATTCAGAGTCGATGGAATGAATGAGAGACGCTAACAGTTCGAAAAATCTGTTCATAAATCCTAACTGAAAGATTTATTCATAATTCTATTATATACATTTCAAAATGATTGCTAATTTTCAATACATATCATATTTTGACGAATTCTAAAGACTGCCAATAAATATCTCATCAGTTCCTCCTTTAACTTTTGTCTGTTCATCCTATTTAGACATTTACTAGTAATAATTTTCCACTAACATAAAGATTATCATTTCAAACTATAGATTATTTTTTAAAACTTTTTCACTCTAAGAAAATAGACATCATTTTTCACTAACATAATGATTATCATTTCAAAATATGGGGAGTAATAATTTTTATAGTACTAGTAATGTACTACTACTATTTAATTTTAGAGCGTAGTAATTTTTGTTATCTGTAATGAGTGAGTTCCATTTTATTAGTATTTTAACTCATATTTTTTTATTTTATTAATTTTATATTAAAACACATGTTGTCCATGATTGGACTATTTTTTTGGACAGATATTATATGCATGTGCATAAAAAATAATCATTAATAAAATATACTATCGATCTGCAAATATTTATTTGTATATTGTAAAAGAATAACCTGATTTTTTTATTATATAAATCACTATTTTTTTTATTAAATACATAATATCCATTATACACTTTGGTGTTACTGTCGACATATTTTTACTGAATCAGTATAAATGGGTCAGTTCCTTTGAATTCGCCAAATTATATTTTCAATCAGCTAGCAAACAAAACATCCATTTAAACACTTCCACGTGGATGCTAAGCTAACTATCATTCCACTTGTTTGAGAAAAGATTAATTAGGAATCGTTTAGCAAATTTAAACGGAGTCTGATATATCATGGTGTTATAATTTGTTTTAATTCCTGTCAATTTCAGACATTTTAGAAAAGCCATATGTATTATACTTTTTCTAAGTACAAATATTCATGATATATGCATTAGGAAAATAACAGGATATATAGTCCCATCCGAATTCTGAATCAAATCTATATAGATTGATTCAATACTCTAAATTACTATGAGAATCATATGTTTAACTAACATTTGTTAATTTTGAAAACAAGCGGGACGAAACAGTCCAATTCTCTTAACTTGTTTCTTGAACCGATGAGAGATTCACTGAGTCGGGATTCCAATGCATATAAAAAAATGGTCCAATGGGACCAAGAAAGTCAAGGAACATTTGGTCTGAGGTTATGATACAGGCACTCAAGAGCCCGAGACAAGAGGCCATGCAATGCAGGTGTGGCCGGCGGGCACGGCCCGTGAGATCAAGCCCAACAAGGTAGTCACATCGCTAAAGGAACGACTGAAGGTCAAACCAGACGCCTTGATCGTAAAGCAAAACTATGTGAGCAGATAAGGCTCGATAAACCTTATCCTCTCCTTTTGTTTTCTCTTTTGTTTTTAATCTTATTGTAAGTGTTGAGAATATCTAGAAGCTTCGTTCGAATTTTAATTGTCGGTTCTTTCCCTATCGTATGCTTTTAATCTTATAATAGGGGAGTTGTATCACTTATTCACCCAAGAAATATGACCAATTGATATTTCTCTCAAAATATGCTCTCTTCAAATTTCGTTCTAGGGTCTCTCTCTCGCTCATCTTTCGTATTGTTCTTCGTGAGAATTTGCGATCGATAGGATTAATACCTATCAAGTTATCGAAAAAACTGTGTAAGTACTTTTTTTGTCCTTAGCCTTTATTACTAAATTCACTTTTTTTTCTTTGTGAGTTTTAAAAATGTTCCCATTTATGGTCCATTATCTATATTTAAGAATTGAAAGACACATGATTAATAAGTGTTAAAATCAATTAAGTCTTTATTTTAAAAAATATAAAAAACCCATCTTATTCTATGTAATGCTACCTCCAGAAAATGAAAATTCTTTTATCAATGGAGGAAGTTACCAATTGGGCTAATTAACTCATTTCATACAAAAATAACAGTACAAAAATAAATCGGCTATTCCTTGATGTCAAAGGGCGAGTTGGTCCTATACTCCTATTATTATTAGTACATCATTAGTATTATCTCTTAACCTTGGCCATATTACTTTTCTGTTATTGTATGAGCAGAATAGCATATTAAAGAAACGGTTTTTCACTCATTAATAGCAGCGCCCTAAACTAACCAATTATTTTCCCATTTATAATCTAGGGCTAATGTGAAAACATGTCATTAAATTTATGGATCCAATAATCCAACCTAGTATTTGATGTAAAATAATACTAAGTCATTTTTCATTACATAATAGTATGTCATTAAACAATGTAAAATATGATCAAATTTATATTTTCTTATGACTCACTTTTTCAAGTTATGAAATGCTAGTGAGAATCAAAATTATTTTTAATAATTTTCTTTTCAGAACTAAGTTATTAACCAAAATCATCATTATCAATATACTTTTATAATGATCCAAAAATTATAAATAATATATGTGATATGACCCAATAAATCAGATTTTATTTTTAATTATGCCTATATACTTTAGTTATATAAGAAATCGAATGGGAACACATTCATAGACCACCAATTGATTAATAACAACCACCAGCGATTTAATAACTAAAGAAAAATGTCATTAATAATAGCAAACGAAACGCAACAGAAGCACTGAAGAAGAGTTTCTTAGAACAAGAAAGATCTCTTCCAAGACGCTAAACAACAAAAACTTAAAACCACTCCACAATAAAAACCTGTGTCCGACGGCACTTATTGATGACGACGACAACAACACTGCAACAGCATCGTTCGTGCCATGCCGTTGCAACAGACGCTAGTAGAACATAATGGGAAATTGTACTGGGAAATAAAGTAGTAGTTTGTAAAGAGTTACTCTTCTTCAGATTCAGATTCTGCGCTCTGCAGCCATTCAACGAAGGGTTTGACATTCTTCCATATTGGAGAGCTTTTGTTGGCACCAGCCAGGCCCTTCTCAAACCATTCTACTATGAACTCCTCCTCCAGCACATCGCCATCATACAAAGCCTTCAACACCAAAGCGACCTCCTTCACAGCCTCTGGGGATGCTTTCCCACAGAAGGCTTCAATGGCTAGAAGCAGATGGCGCTGCGAATCCTCGCCCTCAAGTGCTGCAACAATATAATTTTTCTTCTTCACAACCTCTTTGGAGAAACCTTTTCCAGCTCCCTCGAATAAGGCTTCAAAGTACGCATTCACAAGCTGCTGGCGAGAGCCAGAGAGAGACTCCAGGAATGATTTGATTTGAGATGCAGAAGAACCCCTGCTAACATACTCCTTGATCAACACAAAGAGTTCATCTTTATCCGCAGCAGCTTTCCCATTTGTCTCTCCATTCCCTTTGGATTTCCCTTCCCTTGCAGGAGAGCTCTTACCTGATTTTCCTTTCTCCTCATTGGCTGAGAGCATGACCATACTAGCAGTAACAGCATTCAGCTGTTCTTGGATTGTTTGTTGTGCAGCCACAGCAGAAGTGTCAGTCTGCCACTCGACATCATCATCACTGTCTTCAGCCACTTCACGATCATCCTTTTGGCTACCAGGTGGAGAATGGTCCTCATCAGAGTGGGATTTCTTCTTTGAAGATTTTGATGCTGCATCCTTGGAACTACCAGATGACACCTTCTTCTTTGCAGCCTCTTTCTTTTGCTTCGTCAGCTCTTCATCAGCTGCCTCTCCTTCCTTAAGTCGCTCTTTCTCAGCCCTCCTCAGTTTCTTGTCCTTCCCTCCCTTCTTAGCCTCAGGAGGGTTCTTGATAATGAAAGTTGTGAGCTTGTCCCTCATATCAACCTCTGATATAAAACCACAAGCAGCACATTTGAGATTGATCATCTGTGACTTAGTGATGATAATTTCAGTTTCAGGGTTCCCACAACCATAACACTGAACAAATTTCTTGATGAAATTCTCAAGAAGTCCAGCAAGCTTTGAAGTATCATGAGATCCATTGACGTGGGAAGTTCCAGTCTTCTCATCAAACTTTGATTGAGCTCCCAGCTCACAGCCAAAATACTTGGTTGTGTAAGAGGCCGGCCTACTCAAAGCCTTTGCAATGTCAACCATATTGACTATGTTGGTTTTGATGCCATTACCACGGCCCTCGATTTTTGTGATCATCCTGGGCATCTTATACCTATAGAAGGCATCATCCTTGTTTCCAGCACCAATGTTTTGCAAAGCCATTTTGCAGGTGTTGCAAGTAACAATCTATGTCAGTATGGACGCGAGGTTTCCTGTTCTGCAAGAGTTATTCCTCCAAAATTGTAAGAATTCCACAGAAAAGGAGCAGGAACCAAAAACTGGCAGTCTTGACCACGTATTTTATGACCTTGGTGTGACTTGAGATGCATACAGCCAACTAGAGGTGCCGAATTTCTATCCTTTTTCCTCTGTGAAGGACAGTACTCTCCAAGCAACCCAATTGATAATAAAAACAGAGATGCTTGCTCAGACATAAAAGAAGTTTCTGACTTGAAACACTCCACTTTTGCTGACTGCAATTACTGCAATTCCACAAGCCAAAGCCCTGCATACAAACACAAGAGTCCAAAATAAGGTAACGATGACTTTGTACTGATATAAAAAAAACCCTTCAAAAATAGAAAGTCATCCAAAACTAGGATAACACCATGTTTATCTGTATCATGAAGTTATAATCTGAACCAAGAACATGCTGTCAATTATCTATGAAGGCACTAACACACAAATTACTATATGGCAATGCCGTGTAATAATAACACCGAATAATTTGAATATTTGACACAGATAAAACCAAACAGCATATAAAGGATTCCAGTATTTCCACACACATAAAACTAACAAGAACTTCGATCATCAAGCTAGCAAAAATAAAGTTTTTCCAGCATAAAATTACTAATAACGAATAAAGATTAAAAAAAAAACTAATCCTTAACGCATACTCATCAGTTCATCTAGGAACAGACAAACGGAAACCCAATCATAATCTTCCACCTCAATTCCAGTTACACACCCACAACCCAGAGATCCAAATCGGAAAACCGGCAAAATTCAATCTAAATCCTCTGAAGCATGAAAATTCAGATTAATTAAAAGTTCATCTATCAAGCACAAACCTTAATCCAATCGAATAATATTCGACACTCGAAATTCAAATCAAAAGCAAATCCAGATCGAAAGCCCACGATTATGCACAAACAACGGATAGTAGAATAAATATCGACGATACCGCTCATGACGAATCCAATCAAAAAATATAAAATCGAAAACAGCAATTAAACAAAGCGATAAACCCCGATAGGGAAAGGAATATGAAAAATACCTTAGTTATGCTGAGAAGAAAGGAAAATATAGAGAGAAACGAGAGAACGGAAGGTAGGGAAATTCCTTAGGAGAGCGAGTGGTTGAGGAGGAACGGAAAGACATGACGTATATATAGAGAAAGTAGGAAACCCTAGTTGCGATTATTCCAATTTGGGGATAATCAAATTACAAACCAAACACCGCCTTCTAGGGACGGAGCCAGGAAATTATACTAGGAGGGTCAAAAATATTAACATACAAATAAATAAATATAAAAATAATATATATACATTAAAATATTATAGTATATTATTTTAGAGGATGATAAGTCTATGCGTATGTCAGGAGAGGGGCAAGTAAAATTATTTTTTTCTAAATTAGGGGGACAAATTAGGTGAATATGTATATATTTTGGTTTTATAATATATATATTTACATGGTTATAGAAAAATGAGGTGGGGCATTTGCCCCTTCTCACCCTATTATAGATCAGTCCCTGCCCATATAGTCTCTCTCTAATATTCTATAACTCTCTATCTTTTTTAAAATAAAAAAATCATGCATTTTTCTTTGTTAGAATTATTTATTGACGCGACATAATAGTGATGTGATCAAAGAAAATAATAAAAATATTAAACATACAAATGACGCAAGATAATAGTGAGGGGTGTGTTATATTGTTAACTACGACTAAATGATAGCCATTAGAATTTTAAATTAAAGGTTATTAGAATTTTAATATCAATTAGGCTATTAATGTCCATTAACAACAAATTTGTTATAACTAACTTTTGAAAAATATCCCAAAACTTTAAATGTATATAATTATCTCGATTTAAATTATTTTTCCGCATAACATATATCAAATTAAAGATAATTTTATAAGGATTACAACGAGATCCAACATGTATATGTTTCGATGTCAAAATTTGATACAATTTTCGTAAATATTCATAAATTTCGTTAACATCTTTATATCAATACACATCATATAAGATGTCAACACATTGCTTGTACAATGTCAATATGAAATTGTATTGACGTTGTCGTGTCTTTGTGTTGATGTATTTAATACATTGTATTGACATTGTGTTTCTAAACCCTAAATTTGATAGTTCCTATTATCTTTTTATTCTTAAAAAATGATAAACGAAATTACACATGGCAAATTGTAGACCACAAGATTTCTAAAATTCTATGGTCTTAAATTAGTTGTATTTAACAATTAAATAATGAGTTAGCAATTGATCATTGCCTGATAATAATGATATGATCAAAGAAAATAATAAAAATATTAATAATACAAATAATGAATTGGCATGCAATATTTATCTTTATAAGTCAAAATTAGTACAATTCTATTGTGTCCTCAACCGGAAGCTTCTTCCCAATTTTGTGTCCTCAAAGCAGTGGCGGACACAAGTGGAGGGGGTGAGGGGCTTAAGCCCCTCCCAAACTTTTTTTTTTATAATAAATTTATACTATAAAAAATTTCAACTTTCTTAGAAATTATCTTAAGCCCTTCCCAAGCTAATATCTTTGGGGTTTAATGGGAAGAAGATTTAATGGGAAGGAGGGGCTGAAAAAATAAAATCACCGAGAAAACGTCTTGGAACCATGGCAACCGCATATAATGGGAAGAAGAAGATAGAAATAAATAAAAGCTGTTAAACTTAAATGAATACAATATGATAATAATATTGAAAAAGTGAATCCCTATTCCCTAGTTAAACGGTGGCACGATCTTGCAAGTGTAACTACATTTTAATGATCTTACTTATAACAATAAAACTTTAAAAATTGTTTCCTAAATTTGCAAGAAACATTTTTCTATTGAACAACGTAATTTACCGAAAATTAAAAAAGTTTTTCCCTTATACAGCCACACTCCATTTAAATTTATTCCAAACGGTAGAACAAAAAAATATTGAATTTTTCTCCCACAAATTTCAAACGAGAATTACAACTTGTCTTCTTTACCACTTTAATGGGTTAGGCCAGGTCAGTTTTTTCCTTTTCTTTTGTCATAGTTCACAAATTCAAATTAATATTTTTAATTAATATAAACATATTTGTGTAGTTTTGATTGCCACATAAGCTTTAATTTGCCACCTATGTTTTGATTTTAGATCTAGGAGAAAAGTTATAAAAATCAAAAGTTCATATATTTATATTCAAATTTTAAAATTTACGAGATAATTATGCATTTTTTTATGTAATATTAGATACTTTGCTTTAGCAAAACAAACACAACAATTTTATTTTTCTTTTTGTTAATATAAAATTATATTCATCCATGAATAAATGTCCCATTGTTCACCTGCTCGAATTTTAATGCAAAATTGGTAAAATAAGAAATGAATAGAAATAAAATATGTTAGTGGAAAATGGATCCTTAATGAGAGAAAAAAATTTCCTAAAATGGAAAGTTTCTATTTTTAGGGGACTGACAAAAAACAAAAGAATTTCTATTTTTAGGGGACGGAGTGAGTATGAAAATTTTTAGTGAAGCCCCTGCCAAAATTTATTTCTGCATCCGCCACTGCCTCAAAGCATTCGTCGTCCATCAGCTCAACCGGTATTTTCTTAAAGTCGTCAATTGGGGCTTGTTGAATAATGTATTTCTGATATATTCAACTGTTTTATGAATTGTGAGGATTTTACACGCCTAAATAGGCTAGAGATTAACTACATAAGAAAGTATTTACCCTAGCTACAAATTAGGAAAAATATTCACTAAAATCATCTTCAATTAATCTCATGATTTCTTCCAATCTCCTTGATTTATTTCCAACACTCCCCCTCAAGTTAAACAATGGGATCGACCATTTTTAACTTGTCTAATCAGTGGCGGATCCATATACTTGAGATTGGGGGTGCGATATATAGTTAAATCGGCATGAAGATATAACTTTTTTTTGTCGTTATCTCAATTTTTCTAGCAAGTCACTTCATTGTATATAAAAATAGATGATATTTAAGTGTTATTAGTAGAAAGATTTTTACTATGGAGTACTATTTAAATAGAGGTTCTTTTCTAATTGAGAACTTATTTCAGTTTTAAAATAGTTTTTAATATTTAAAATAAAAGAAAATGCATCATATAATTTATAGAATTTCAAATATGAACATAATTGAAAACTATAAATAATAAAGATTAGATTCAACTACACATGCTTTTATTGTGTAAAAAATAAATGAAAAAATCAATTAATAAATTATATTACTCTATGTTTAATCGTACATTAGTAAATGCTTAAATTCAGTAATACGTAATAGTAAAAGTTAAACAGTTAATAAATGCAAACAAAAATACATACTAATAGCAATAAAAGCAAAACAGTTAACAACTAAAAGCAAAAAATAAAAGACTAAATAGCAAAAAAATACACCTAGGAGATTCGAACCCGGGTCTTACACTAAAAAATAGGAGTATTTTACCACTATGATATTCAGCATTTTGGGGGTACAGTCGTACCCCCTTGTCCTTAACTCCGTCCGCCACTGTGTCTAATACTCCGTGGAAGCTCCTCGAATCGACTACTTTGGTGAGGATATCTGCCAATTGGTCCTCTGATCTAACAAAAGGAAGATCCACAATTTTAGCCTCTATGTTCTCCTTAATGAAGTGTCGATCCACCTTGACGTGTTTCGTCCGGTCATGCTGTACTGGATTCTCAGATATGCTAATAGCTGCCTTGTTATCACAGAAGAGTTTACACGGATGTTGTGATATCAGGCCAAGTTCTGTCATAAGCTTCCTCAGCCATAGGATCTCTATTAGACCACTCCTGACTCCTCGAAACTCTGCTTCAGCACTGGATAATGTTACTACTTTCTGCTTCTTGCTACGCCAAGTGACAAGATTTCCTCCAACAAAGGTATGAAACCCAGCCGTTGATTTTCGATCATTTGGATTCCCAGCCCAATCTATGTCTGTAAACCCAAATATCTCCATACGTCCGTGATTCTCAAATAAAACTCCATATCCCGGAGTTCCCTTCAAGTATCGCACAATTCTCAATGCTGCCTCCCAGTGATCCGTTTGGGGTTTGTGCATAAACTGGCTAACCACTCCAACTGCGTAGGCAATGTCTGGTCTAGTGTGGGAAAGATAGATAAGCTTACCCACAAGGCGCTGATATCTAGTATGGTTTATGAGTTTTGCTCCCTCGATTAATTGCAGACCGTGATTCTGCATCATCAGTGTCTCAGCAGGCTTGCAATCCAACATTCTTGTTTCAGCTAGAAGATCCAAGACGTACTTCCTCTGGTTTATAAATATTCCTCTCTTAGATCCAACACCTCAATTCCCAAAAAATACTTGAGAAATAGTGTATGATCCGAGTTGTTCTATTTGTATCCATACTTCTTCATTACTTCAGTGAACCTCCCAAACCATGCCCTTGGTGATTGCTTCAGGCTATATAAGGTCTTCTTTAGTTTACACACTTCATGTCCTCTAAAGTCTCCACCAAAGCCAGGTGGGGCTTCCATATATATTGGCTTTGTTAGTTCCCAATGCAGAAAGGCGTTTGTCACATCAAACTGGTGTAGCGGCCAATCTTTATTTGCAGCAATTGAAAAAAGAACTCGGATGGTGCTCATCTAGTCTAGATCCTTCAAGCCTCAGACATACCTCCCAAGTCTTGTTCTTCATTAGTGCCTTCATTTCCACTATCATTGTCTCCCTCCAGTGCTTAATTTTCATAGCTTCTTCGGTAGTTCTAGGAATTTCTTCTTCCTCATACAGGGCAGCAGTGAACGCCCTTGCCATCTCAGTGAGATTTGCCTTAGCCAGGTTCGCCACCGAGTATCTGGTTTTTTTAGAAATACGCTCTGGGCTGTACCTCTTAGGTGGAATCGCTCTATTACTTCTCGGAGGCATTATGTACCGCCCTGTGTCACCATCTACCGCTGCATTCTCCACAACATTCTCAACGGTTTCTGTAGATAAGTCATTAGAAATAATTGTACAATCTGATCCAGTACCAGGAATTACCTCAGATATCACTGGAGGAGGATTGTCGGGAGGTGGCGGTTGAGGAGGCTCTACAAGTGACAAGACGGGCTCGGCAGAAGTACTAGCTTTCTCTATTGGTTCCACGTTCGAGTTTCTTGGTGGTGACATAAACCAACAAGCACCGCCACGCGCCGCCGGACCCAACCGCAGGGGAGGAGGATTCAAACCGGACAAATCTAAGCTATGGTGTTCTCATTGCGGTAAACAGAAACATACCAGAGAGTCGTGTTTTCTCTTGGTAGGATTTCTCGAATGGTGGGACGAAAATCAAAAGGCGAAAGCCCGATTGGCAATCGGGGTAGACGATGGCAACGACGGTGGATTGTTTCCGACGGGAGGAGGCAACCGTGAGGCCACCAATCCTCGCGTGAGAGCCGGAGATGGAACTCCCAGAATGGAGGCGGCGGAAGACGAGGAGAGGAGGTAGTAGGAGAGGCGGGGTATGCAAGGATGGGAGGAGGCGGCGGAACTGCAATTGCAATTGGGAATGGAGGTAACGGGCAAGAATTAAAAAAATCTAGCCCAAATTCTCAGTTACAGTCAACACCCCATATTTCCCTTAAATTGCAAATAGTATCCCATTTCAAAAATATTATTCAATCTGCCCCCAAATGTGTTGTTAATTGTAGAACTCGACCCCAGGCTTTAGAAAACCATTTTATTACCCCAAATAAGTTTGAAGTGTTGGATAAATTGCCTATTGCCTGTACTGCAGAATATAAGCCTAGTGAAAAGGAGAAGAGTTGGATTTTTTATTGTGGGGCAACTGATACTATGACCCATGATAAAAATGACTTTGTGAATTTTAGTGGGGCATGAAAAGTCATATTCAGACTGCAGATGGGAAATTAACATCATAGAAGGAAGTGGAACAATTGAAATTTCACCAACTTTAAAGTTGCCGAATTGTCTTTATGTTCTGAAATGTCCATCAGTCATGTAACAAAGGAATTAAATTGTACATTACTAATGCATCCAAATTTCTGTGTTTTACAGGATATTAGGACGAGGAGGATAATTGGGCGTGGCACTGAGCGTCAAGGCCTCTACTATGTTGATGAGATGGCTCACCACGGCAGTGCCGCGATGCTATCTCACGGATCTGCATCTCGAGAAGCTTGGTTGTGGCATCGACGTTTTGGTCACCCGTCACCTGGTTATTTTAAATTTCTTTTCCCGAATTTTTCTCATCTCAAGGATATTAATTGTGAGTCTTGTGTTTTGGCCAAAGGCCACACACAGCCTTTTAAATCTAGTGAAACTCGTGTTAAAACTCTTTTTTCCTTGGTTCATGCTGATGTATAGGGCTCTGCGCCTATTGTTGGTGATCATGGTTTTAAGTATTTTTTAATCTTTGTGGATGATTATTCTAGAATGACTTGGGTGTATTTTTTGAAAAACAAATCTGACGTATATGCAAAATTTGTTTTTTTAACATGATTCAAACTCAGTTTCAAACCACTATTCGAACCTTTAGATCGAATAATGGAAGAAAATTTGTTAATAAAGAGATGTCAGAATTTTTTCAAAAGAGGGGTTTAATTCACCAAACTTCTTTTGCTTATACCCCCGAACAAAATGGAGTCGCGGAGAGGAAAAATAGAATTATTTTGGAAATTACCCGAGCTTTGTTTTTTGACTCTAAAGTTCCAAAATTCTTGTGGCCCAAGGAAATTGCCACATCTGTGTACTTGACCAATCGTCTTCCTACAAAAATCCTAAACATGAAAACTCCTCTTCAGACTTTATCTACATTGACTCACGTACCAGAACCTCTTACCCTACCTTAGAAAATCTTTAGGTGTTCTGTTTATGTCCATGTCCCTAAACACGAGAGAAATAAATTTTTCACCTGCGCTATAAAGTGTGTCTTCTTGGGGTACAGAATAAATCAGAAAGGGCATAGGTGTTTTGATCCCTCTTCTAAGAAAAATATTCACTAAAATCATCTTCAATTAATCTCGTGATTTCTTCCAATCTCCTTAATTTATTTCCAACAGGGCCTCCCAGCTACATGTCCCGAATTTGTTAAGCTTCATCTCTTCATCCTGTCGCTGTCTAAGAATATCACTTGTCCAACCTTTGTTAGTGGCCAGACACGAATCACTATCAGTCGGTAGTGAACAACTCTGTCCACATACACGCACTGACAATAAGTAAATAAATAAATGTGTCAGATACTTTGTCAAGTTACATTAAATTCAATGCATTACGTATGCAGTACATCACTCACCCCTTGAAAGCATATTAGCCCTATGAATGATGCACTTGAGCCCGAAACCCAAGCTCAACGTGTGGTCCATCACCGAGATAAGGTAGCCACACCAGTTCATATTTCTTATCCGATCCACATCATCGATATAGTGGAGAATCTTGGGCTTGCACATCCCATCGCACAATGTCTCGATGATTGCATTCTCCATCAAGAACATGAATAGTTTCTTCAAAACGGGACCCCCTTCGACGTCATGGATTATCAATTCCCCAATCTCTGCAGGAGTGCACATATACATGCCCTTATTACAACGGTTTGCGACGATATCATTGTATGCAAAGTTTTTTTGCTTTTTGCCAGTGCGTTCAATGAGGATTGGACCTTTTGGAAAACAAAGGTCAGATGCACATCGTCCTCTCCAAGGTGCACGTTTTCATCAACAGCAAACGCTATCCGACAATGAAGTTTGTTGAAGGCAGACAAAATCAAGTGTGCTAAGAAACCAGGAACTTCTGGTATATTGTAGTTTAGGATATTTCAAATCCCAATTCGCTTACGGCTTCAATTTGTCATGGATCGAACATCTTTAGACTATGTTTATCAGCAACTACACAACCAACCACTTTTTTAATATTTAATTAATTTATATCTCCTCCACATCATTTCTTCACATCATCAATATTCATCCAACCTAACCAAACTATTTTTTATGGTTTATCAATGACCATCCAACCACACCATTATACATTTGTTGTTATATTAATTTTCAATTATAATATTACTACATAAAATATTGATTATTCTAATCCTCTTCTATAGTTAGCAACAAATGAAATTAAGAAATTAAAAGAATATGAAATTGTATGAAAGAAAAAGATTATAGGAGGAAAAAATGATATTTTTTGTACGCAAACTATAGCAAATGTGGTATGTATTTATAAAGGTTGAAAAATTATAAGTTTTGGTATAATTTTTATAATTATTTAATATAACATATTTAAGATATGTAAATTTTAAAAGAAAAAAATTATCAACCACTGAGATTATGCCTTTTGGCACAATCTCATAGGATGAATGGAGGGAGACGTGGCAGTTGGTGGTGGGTGTGGAAGAGACCAAGGTCTTGGAGAGAGAAGGACTACTTCCTTCAATTTTCTTTTTTTTTATAAATGGAAATGAGGTGGCGGTCGACCACTAGAGACAGATAAACATGGTCTTATATACTCCATCTGCCCCATTAGAAATGAAACGTTTTCCTTTTTGGTCTGTCCCATTAAAAATGAAACGTTTCTATAAATGGAAACAATACTCACTCTACTTTTTCTTCTCTCTTACTTTACTCTCTCTTCATTAACTCACAAAACAACACTACATAAAATCCCGTGCCGAAAAACAAATGTTGCATATTTAATGGGACGGAGGGAGTACTTCACAAAAGGGGTGCGGTATAATGCTAACTTTTCTTAAATTACTAACTTGCTAACACATCAACGTAGTTTATTAAAAATGTCAACACGATCACATTAAAATGTCAACACATATTTGTGTTGACATTTCAACACAATGTATTAAAATATCAACTTAAGTTTATGTTGACATTTCATTATCATCGTGTTGACATTTTTAATACACTACGTTGATGAGTTAGCAAGTTAGCAACTTAATAAAAGTTAGCAACGGATCACACCCCCTTCACAAAATCTATCGGACACCTCCTGAAGTACAGGCGGTTGTCTTTCTTGGTTCGACTCGGTCCTGCAACATCTTCTGCTTGCACTTTAGCAGCCTCCTTTTGTTCAGCCAATCTATGGTGAAACCGTTGCGCAATTGCAAGGGGAACAACGTCATCAAGGCATCATCGTATTCTACCCTTGCCAAGTCTGAAGTTGTCCAAAACAAGACATCATGAATGTTAAAGTGCAATAAAACAAAATAATGTAACAAGGCTGCAACATATAATGGCTTTATCTGCCTAAATAATGTAACAAAACATAATGTAAATACAAACGCCTCAATAATGTAGCACTTCTATCAATTTATAGTACACATTTATGCAAATAATGAATCTAAAGTAATAGTATATCATTCAATTGATAGACTCAACTTTAGGATCATGTTAGAATATTGATATATGTCGTGTAAGAATATAATTTAAATTGAGATAGTTATAAATAGTTTTTTGTTTATTGATATTAATACTCTTAATTGATTTTTTATACACTTTATTGATATTCGTGGCTGGATGATCTTATGCATATTATTTAGTTGGAGTTAGCAATTTAAGGGTGAGTTAACAATATAACACCCCTATATATGTGACAATGATAAAATGTAAACTCTAAATATTGTACAAACTCCAAACTATGATCTTGACTGTTAGAAAATATCAACAGATGACAAAATAACATCAACAGAAAATGTCAAAACAGTGTCAACAGTTAACACTGTTTTGACATTTTCTGTTGATGTTATTTTATGTTGACATTTTCTAATGGTCCAGATCATAATTTGTAGTTTATACCATATAGAGTTTGTATTTGATTACATCTCTATGTATATATGTATTATATATGCGTGTATTCTACTGGCACAGACAAACGTGCATATATATATATATACATGTGTAGGGTCCTGTTAGGTCGAGATTTTTGGGCCTAATTGAGAACTAAGATGCATTTTCAGCCATTCATTCACAATTTTCTCGCGATGTCAACTGCGGAGACATTATGTCAACTAGGGTGCATAATTGTCATTTTTGCGCAATGTCAACTACAGAGACAATACGTCAACTACGGTGTCAACATCAAAAGTTATTTATGTCAACTATTATGTCAACAACAACATATTTTCATGTCAACGACCTCTATTATTTATGTAACCAACAACGTTTTACATATAATATATGTAAGTATATGTAGTTGACATTATATGTATGTAGTTGACATTGATTATATATATAATTGATATGGATTGTACACATAGTTGACATTATATGTGTATAGTTGACATGAATGGGGAGTGTTATATTGTTAACTTAGTACTTAATTGCTAACTACAATTAAATAATAACCCTCAGATATTCAAATCAAGGGCCTAGATCATCAGGCCCTGAAATGTCAATACGTTCAACAAAAAATGTCAATAAGGGTATTAAAGTCAATTTACAACATATTAGTTATAACTAACTTTTGAAAAATATCACATAATTTTAAAATGCATATAACTTTCTTGATTTAAATTATTTTTTCGCACAAATCAAATTAAAGATAATTTCATAAGGATTCTAACGAGATCTCACTTGCATATGTTCCGATATCAAAATTTGAATTTTTTTTTAAAATTTTCAATTATTTCTTACAGCAACAAATGTCAACATAGTATATAAAATATGTCAATATTGTAGAAATCATGGAATAAATATGCCCGGTCAATGGATTTTGACCAAATAATAAATGTGACGAGACATCTAATTTTATGAAATTAAATGATATAGCGTCGATCTATATTTTACGTAGATAAATGTAGTATATTCACTTTCTCAAATCCGACTTCCGGTGAGTGAGAAAAAGTAGATTAAAGTTGGACATAATTAGTTTTTTAATTAAAGCTTGAAGTTTGAGCTTAGGGAATAATTAACTAGTGTTAATTATCCCACATTGGAGAAGTGACACATCTTTTAATGTGTTTAAATTAAGTGACTTTATGTTACTTAATAATTATAGTGGACCAAGATGGGTGAAAGAGCCTACACGCGCGCGCCGCCGCCGCCGCCCGCCTGAGCCCGTGCCCGTGCTCGCGGTCGCGGGCTGCGGGACCGGGATCAGGAGGCCCGGGCCCGATCTTGGACTTGGATCTTGATCTTGGACTTCGACTTGGATCTTGGCAATTGGTCTTTGGGTGGTCTTTGGGCTTGGGTCTGGACACGTAGTAATCTTTTTAGACCACAGCTGAGTCAGCAATCCAAGTGGCTTGACACATCATCAAGCGTGTCACAGTCAAAGCCTACAAGGCTACCATGTGAGAAATTCACACGCTCCACATGCGAAAGGCACACTCTTGCCACACGCTTGTAACCGCCGACGGTTACGAATCTGCCATGATGAGCCTTCATGGCTTGGTTGACCCGGCATGGTGGCTTGGCCTATAAATAGGCTAGCCATTCCACTGCATTAGACACAATATTCACAAGCATTTGCATCATAAGCTCTCTCTCTCTGCATTGTTTTTCTGTCGAAAGCTCTGCTCTCTCCTCCATCCAGTTCGCCGGAGCTCTGTTGATTGCTGTGCTGCTTCACCAGAGACGTAGCCGTTTTATCTTTGGGGACGACACGCCAAACCGAGAGCACTACCGGGGCGTATCTCGTCTTGCGGAAAGAGGCCTCCCCGACTCGGCTAAACAATTGTTCACGGTTACTGTTTCGATTTTCTTTTCATTGTAATTTAAGTTCAGTTTGTTCTTTTTTGTATTCCTTCTTTGGGTTATATTACGCCCGGCTTTTATCTCTTGTAATCCCAGAAAACAAACAATCGCAAGACGAGATATAACTTGCCTTTGAAGGAATTTAGGCCATAAACTGAACTAAAACTTTCGAAACTTTAAACACCTTTTGCTGGAGATGTCGACTGAAGCCAACACTGTCGTTGCTACCACCGCCGCTGTAACTCCATCCACCATGGCGAACACTGGACCTGTCAACACTCAGTCGATCCCGATGATGATGCCCACTCCCGGGCGTTATCCATCTTCATCAACAACCCCTTGGGAGTTTGTTAACCCCCTTGGGCCCACTGGTGGATCCACCTCGAGTGGATCGGTTGGTTCCACTTTTAGTGGTTCCTTCGGATCCTTTAATGGATCGAGTGCTGGGGCCTTCGGGTCTCACGCGGGTGCTAGTTCCTTTGGGGATAGTACGATCATGGCGGGCTCTATGCCCAACATGAATGGTGGGGGCTCTATGCCCAACCACATTGTTGGCTCCTTCGGGGGCAACGGAATTGGTTCCTTCCATGGACCAAGTTCGGCACCTTTGGCACCAAGAATGATGCCACCTGCCAAGAAGCCACAAAAGTTTGGAGAATCTGACTTCAAAAGGTGGTACCAAAAGATGTTATTCTACTTGACAACATTGGGCGTCGCCAACTTCCTCACGGAAAATGAGCCGCCCACGCCAAGCGATCAAGAGACTAGGCTCGAAGTCATGGCGGACTATGATGCTTGGAGAAAAGGGGATTATCTGTGTAAAAATTTTATTTTAAGTGCATTAGATGATAGCCTCTACAATGTATACTCCAATGTAACCACATCTAAACAAATGTGGGAAAGCCTAGAAAAGAAGTATAGCATAGATAATGCTGCAGGTACTGAACAAGTTGTAGCATCCAAGTTTATGGACTACAAGATGGTCGACTCTCGACCCATCATGGAGCAAGTCCAAGAGCTCCAAATGATTATCCACGCATTAGTGGCTGAAGGGATGACCTTGCCCGACAAATTCGTAAGGTGCACGATCATCGACAAGCTTCCTCCTAGTTGGAAGGACTTCAAGAGCTATCTCAAGCACAAGCGAAAGCAGATGACCCTTGAAGACTTGATCGTGAAATTGTGCATTGAGGCTGATGTGCGCAAAAGCGACCAAAAGGCTAAGGGCTTCACCCCACTTGAAGCCAAAGCCAATTTGTTGGAGCGGGGCGGTTCCTCCAACAAACGCCCTCGCCCAAATCGTCCAAGTGACAAAGGGAAGGGAAAGCAGCCTACAAAGAAGTTTGAAGGAGATTGCTACAAATGTTACAAACAGGGCCACTTTGCAAAGGACTGCTGCAGCAAGAAGAAGAGGCCGACTGCTCACGTCGTTGAGAAGGAGTTCAAGGACTGGGATGAAAACGACCTCATTGCTGTGGTCACTGAAGAAGTTAACCTTGTTGATAACAAGGGTGGCTGGTACATCGACACTGGCGCTACTGCTCATGTCTGCTCAGATAGGAGCAAGTTTGCCTCCTACACTGCTGTTGAAGGGGGGAAGATCAACATGGGGAATCAAGCATCGTCCGAAGTCCTCGGCGTTGGCAACGTGATTCTCATGATGACGTCTGGCGTCACTATCACTTTGAAGGATGTGCTGCATGTCCCGGACATCCGCAAGAAACCTAGTGTCAGGATCAATACTAGTTAATAAGAGATTTAAACTTGTATTTGAGTGTGATAGGTTTGCATTGTACAAGTTTGGAAAATCCCTCGGAAAAGGTTATGTAACCGATGGGCTTTTCAAGCATAGTGTAGCAACTCGCAGTGTTGCAAAGCCGTTGGCTAATAATAATAAAACATCTACTTCCTCTTACTTGACTAAGTGTTCAAATTTGTGGCATTATAGATTGGGACATGTAAACTCAAAAGCCATTAAAAGATTAGTGAATTTAGATTTACTAAAGGCTAATGAAGTGGATACCCAAGATAAATGTGAAATTTGTCTTGAAGCAAAAATAACTAAGTTGTCGTTTCACTCGGTTGAACGAAGCACAAAACCCCTTGAATTAATTCAAACGGACGTATGTGATTTAAAGATGGTGCAAACTAGAGGTGGTAAAAAGTACTTTATCACTTTCATAGATGATTGCACAAGATATTGCTACATTTATCTTTTAAGAAGTAAAGATGAAGCAATACAAGCGTTCAAAAATTATAAGAACGAAGTTGAGAATCAACTTGGTTGTAAAATCAAAATGATTCGAAGCGATAGAGGAGGTGAATATGTAGTCCCGTTTGAGGAGTTATGCATCGCAAGTGGTATAATTCATCAAACAACTGCTCCATATTCACCACAATCTAATGGTGTCGCAGAACGCAAGAATCGAACTCTAAAAGAGATGATGAATGCACTGCTTCTGACTTCAGGATTACCACATAACATGTGGGGGGAAGCTGTATTGACAGCCAACTATATATTGAATAAAATCTCTCTCAAAGGAAAAGATGTTACTCCTTATAAGTTGTGGAAGGGAAGGAAGCCATCCTACAAATACCTCAAAGTGTGGGGGTGTTTGGCAAAGGTGATGGTTCCTCCATCCAAAGAAGTTACAATCGGACCTAAGACGGTTGATTGCATCTTCATTGGATATGCACTTAATAGTAGTGCATATCGATTTGTTATTCACAAGTCTGAAATATCGACTATTACAGTAGGAACAACGTTGAGTCAAGGAATGTTGTATTTCTCGAAAATACATTTCCTTGCAAGGACAAGGAAAAAGTCTTAACCAATTCTGAGACAAGAATTGAAGAAGAAGCCACTAGTTCTAAATCAGCGGATGAGGAACCTGAATCGCGCAAGCGTACAAGGTCTGATCCAAAGGATACATGACTAAGACGTGGTAGTAGGGTCAAAACACCAAAAACATTTGGTCCTGACTACATTGCTTTTATGTTAAATGAAGAACCAACATCTATAAAAGTAGCCTTCGATGAGACGGGCTACATTGGAAAGAAGCTGTTCAAAGAGAAATTGATTCAATTTTGCTAAACCACACTTGGGTGTTGGTGGATCTACCTGAAGGTGCGAAACCTCTAGGTTGCAAATGGGTACTTAAAAGGAAATTTAAGGCCGATGGAACAATGGATAAGTATAAAGCCCGACTAGTAGTAAAAGGTTTTAAACAAAAGGAAGGACATGACTTCTTCGATACCTATTCACCTGTAACAAGGATTACATCTATTCGAGTGCTTCTCGCTATTGCTGCATTGCACAATCTTGAGATTCATCAAATGGATGTAAAGACCGCGTTTCTAAATGGTGAATTAGAAGATGAAATTTATATGGAGCAACCCGAAGGGTTTGTAGTACCTGGACAAGAGAAAAATGTATGCAAGCTCGTAAAGTCTCTATATGGATTGAAACAAGCGCCATTGCAATGACACTTGAAGTTTGATAATGTGATGTTATCAAATGGGTTCAAAATCAACGAGTGCGACAAATGTGTCTACATCAAGAGCACTAATAACGGCCATGTTATAGTGTGTCTATACGTTGATGATATGTTAATCTTGGGTAGCAACACTCAAGTAATTAACGATACAAAGGCCATGTTAAAGAGAAACTTTGACATGAAAGACATGGGTCTAGCCAATGTAATTCTTGGAATGAAGATTCTAAGAACGTCTGATGGAATCATCTTAACACAATCACATTATGTTGAGAAGATATTGAATAAATTCAAAGCCTATGATGGCGCGCCGGTTAAGACTCCAATTGAAATCGACGTTCACTTGAGCAAGAACAAAGGCGAGCCTGTTGCACAAGAAGAGTATGCACGGGTCATCGGATGCATTATGTACTTGACTAATTGCACTCGACCTGACATTGCTTGTGCACGGGTCATCGGAGTTCATTGCCTTAGATAAGGCTGGTGAGGAAGCTGAGTGGCTTAAGAACTTCTTTAAAGATATTCCATGTTGGTCTAAGCCAGTGCCACCAGAGCTGATCCACTGCGATAGCCAAGCGGCTATTGGAAGGGGAAACAATGGTTTCTATAATGGTAAGTCTCGACATATACGTCGACGACATAACACCGTGAGACATTTGATCACAACAGGGGTGATTACAATTGACTATGTGAAGTCAATAGATAATCTAGCGGATCCGCGAACCAAAGGGTTAAACCGTGATCAAATGAATAAGTTGCTAGAGGGAATGAGTTTGAAACCCACAAATTAAAGAATTGTCATAGTGGTAACCTAACCATGATGACTGGAGATCCCAAGAACTTGGTTTAATGGGAAAACTAAGCTATGAGAGTTCATGAGAAACACTCAACTATATCTATTCCCTAAAGAGCAATAGAGTATTGGAGAACTTGCCTAGTGGTAAAGGATAAGTCTATGACTTTTAATGGTTCTTAAGGATCTCAAAGAGATGGAGTTCTCAAAGAGACCAAGTATGACAAGGTATTTGACTAAGAATCACCTATGTAAGTGCGAAGTGTGGTCGCTTCATAAAACGCACTTATGAAACCAAAGTGGTGTCCAAGACTGCAATGGACACAAAACGTGAGAACGAATGAGGTTGAGGTGTTTAAGCGTTAACACCATTGTCTCGGTGCACGCCGTGGGGGATTAGTGCAAAGCATCGCACTACTAAGCCGCCTGTGTATCCAATGGTGTCGACTATGGAGGGTTCAAAGCCAACAACTACATATCCTTATGCTTATACACCTCTCGAGGGTTGAGCTTGTGTCTGCATGCATATGCATTTGGCTATTTCCACTCATGTGGAGGATTGTAGAAATCATGGAATAAATATGTCCGGTCAATGGATTTTGACCAAATAATAAATTTGACGAGACATCTAATTTTGTGAAATTAAATGATATAGCGTCGATCTACATTTTACGTAGATAAATGTTGTATATTCACTTTCTCAAATCTGATTTCCGGTGAGTGAGAAATAGTGGATTAAAGTTGGCCATAATTAGTTTTTTAATTAAAGCTGGGCATAATTAGGTTTTTACTTAAAGTTTGGAGTTTGAGATTAGGGAATAATTAACTGGTGTTAATTATCCCACATTGGAGAGGTGACACATCTTTTAATGTGTTTAAATTAAGTGACTTTATGTTACTTAATAATTATAGTGGACCAAGATGGGTGAAAGAGCCCACACGCGCGCATACGCGCGTCGCCGCCGCCGCCCGCCAGCCCGTGCTCGCGGCCGCGGGCCCGGTCCCGATCTCGATCTCAATCTTGAACTTGGATCTTGGCAATTGGTCTTTGGGTGGGCTTGGGTCTGGACCCGTAGTAATCTTTTTAAACCACCGCTGAGTCAGCAATCCAAGTGGCTTGACACATCGTCAAGCGTGGCACAGTCAAAGCCTATAAGGCTGCCACGTGAGAAATCCACACGCGAAAGGCACACTCCTGCCACACGCTTGTAACCGCCGACGGTTACGAATCTGCCATGATGAGCCTTCATGGCTTGGTTGACCCTGCATGGTGGCTTGGCCTATAAATAGGCTAGTCATTCCACTGCATTAGACACAATATTCACAAGCATTTGCATCATAAGCTCTCTCCCTCTCTCTGCATTGTTTTTTCTGTCGAAAGCTCTGCCCTCTCCTCCATCCAATTCGCCGGAGCTCTGTTGATTGCGGTGCTGCTTCACCAGAGACATAGTCGTTTTATCTTTGGGGACGACACGCCAAACCGAGAGCACTACCGGGGCGTATCTCGTCTTGCGGAAAGAGGCCTCCTCGACTCGGCTAAACAATTGTTCACGGTTACTGTTTCGATTTTCTTTTCATTGTAATTTAAGTTCAGTTTGTTCTTTTTCGTATTCCTTCTTAGGGTTGTATTACGCCCGGCTTTTATCTCTTGTAATCCCAGAAAACAATATAATACATGTAGAATGTCATTCTTAAATCAATGTGTTGACATTCTCAAAGCATTGTATTGATATTTTCAAAACACTATATTGACATTTTCATCCAAAACTCTAATTTGATAGTTTTTTTTATCTTTTTCGATTTAATTAATAAAAATGAAAAATACACATGGAAAATTTTAGACCACTAGATTTCTAAAATCCTATAGTCTTAAATTAGTTGCAGTTAGCAACTAGAGAGTGAGTTAGCAATTGATCACTTCTCTGACAAGAATTGGTATATGTAGTTGACATTATATGTGTGTAATTGACATGAATTGTATATGTAGTTGACATTATATCAATTGATCAATCCCCTGACATGAATTGTATATGTAGTTGACATTATATGCGTGTAATTGATATGAACTGTATATGTAGTTGACATTATATGTATGTAGTTGACTTAGATTATATATGTAGTTGACATTAAAAAATGGAGATGGCTAAATTTTGAATCTAACTCTTATAACTAATTCCCAACTGAGGAATATCACCAAACACCTAGAGTGCATTATAATTAAACTTGATTCCCCAATCCAGCTCACCTCCAAGACATTTGACCCTAAAACTTCCAATTTGCTAATCCAAAAGCATTGATTATTCTGTTACGACCTTATTTCATCAATAAATCACTTCAATCACACAATTCAACAATAAATCCAGATTCACATAGATTTTCAGACACAGTAAATTCAATTTCATAAATAATTTTTTGGTTGAATGTAAGAGCATCTCCAGTGGGCGGACATCCCACTAGGACAGGACATCCCAAAAACACAATTTAATAACTAACTACTTCTCAACCAATTCGATCAATTTTAATCTTTTCCCCTTTCCTCTGTTTCTTCACAAGTACAATTTTTCGGCGATGGATATTGCAGAGAAAGAGGAATAAGGCTTAAATCAGACTGTGGGTAGGGTTTTAGAGAGAGAAGGAATCAATTAGCGAAGAAACAGCGATGGCCACAAATACTAAATCGAGTAATTTATCGAAACTGAAGCCCAGAGTTGGAGATGGCCATTCTTCTTCAAAACCCAGAATCGATTCATCTGCATCGAAAAAGAATATTATTGGGGGATCAACAGGAATTCTGCAGCTGATTCCAAAAATAAATCCAAAATTAGCAAATAAAACCCAACAATTAGCAAACAAAACCACCGCTCCCCTGTTAGCTTTGCAATTCAAGAGCTCGGTGAAGAAAAGCCGGCTCCAGCACATAGCTCGACATTGAGCTGGAAGGATCTCTTAGTTGGTCAAGGGAGAAGAAAAGGACGACAACCCAGCTGGCCGACGGCACGTATGAAAGCAGATGCTCCCTTACCTTTCAGTTACTTCACTTTGTCTTGTAGTAGTATTTGGATGATAGCTAGCTAGGTTAAGACTACGTTTATCTAGATCTTTCCATACACTAGTATAAATAGAATGGATGTAAAGCTTGTAATGCATTGAGAAAATCAACATAACATCTCTTTCAAGAAAGCTATTGTTCTATATACCTAGCAGTATGGTTTCGTCTCTTTTCTTTCATGGTATCTCTATACCCCCTCTAACCTCTCTTTCTTCTATCTTTGATAAATGGCAGAGGCTGATGGTTCCAGTGCCTCAAATACTCTCTCATCTCTTATTCCCACTCTACCAAATAACCATCCGATCTCTGTCAAACTTGGAGACAACAACTATCTGATATGGAGACAGCAAATCTTGGCAACCATAGAAGGATACGGTCTGGAATCTTTCCTCATTGGTGACCATCTACCAAAAATGATCGAGGCTGGTCAAGCTGGACAGATGCAGGCAAATCCAGAGTTTCTCGCTTGGCATCGACAGGACCAAAGATTATCGGCTTGGATCCAAGCTTCCTTGACCGAAAGTGCCATGATCCTTGTAGTGGGACTCAGATCTACAAAGGATATATGGAATGCTCTTGAAACCACCTTCGCAAGTCAGTCCAAAGCGAAGATAATGCAGCACAAACTACAACTCAAAGGAGTCGCTGCCAATGAAGGATTACTTGAGCAAGATGAAAACTTGTTGTGACCTGCTTGGAGCCACTGGCTGCAGAATCGAAGAGGAAGATCAAATACTGTACATTCTTGGTGGCCTTGGAAGAGAATATGACTCTGTGGTGGTAACAGTCACTTCCAAAGCTGAAAGCTCCACCGTACAGGATGTAAGTGCTTTGCTACTGAGTTTTGAGTCGAGAATTGAAGCAGATAAGAATTCCTCTATAAATCTTGAAGGCTCGCAACCTACTGCTAATGTTGCTAACTCATTTGAGCCAAAGAAAGAAGGAGGATATCAACAGAGGGGGAACTTTCACAACTCTGGAAGAACACAAGGAAATAGAGGAGGATATGCCTTTAGAGGTAGAGGAGGCAGGAGCTCAAACAACCGCCTCATCTGTCAGCTTTGTCAAAAGCCTGGACACTCGGCTGAAAGGTGTTGGTATAGGTATGAGCCGTCCAATGGTGGAGGACCTATATCCAGACAAAATCAGCAGTCTCATCTTCATCAACAAAGTCACTTTCATCCTTCAAATCCTACTGCAAATTTGGCACGTGCTCAGGGGCCACAAAGCTTTCAGTCTTCCCCTTCACTGTATTTATATTTTGTATCAAAATGTGGTTTTGATGTTAACTCTAATGCCTCTTGGTATCCAGATTCAAGAGCGACTCATTGTTGTCCTTGTTGTTGTTGTTTCTTTGCAGAGATTTTGAATTTGAGCTGTGCCTCCTTAAGTGTGCCGCGAGGATGAACAATGCCGATGCACCTTCCAATGATGATTTGAACCGCTTGGTTCTTGAATTCTGAGGAGTACTCTTGATGCCCCATTATGATCATTCAAGGCAGTGATTGAGCAGTGGCTGGGTAGAGAGCATTCAAGGTAGATTTTGGATGGAGAGCATTCAAGGCAGTGGCAGGATAGAGAGCATTTACTCCATTTGGTGTAATGGCAGTGGTTGGGAAATGCTTTGTAGGCAGTGGAGTATTAATACAGTGAATGGAAAGTGGCACCACCTTTAAAGTGAATGGAAAGTGGCGCCAGTATTTTGGTGAATTTTTTGTAATGTCTTTGACTTGAATTTTGGAAAGTTACAGAATCCATTTTGAGTTAATAAAAGAGCACCTTTCTATCTACTATCTGTTTTAAATATTGAAGTGTTACAGATTTCATTTTGCACGTTGTAGGTCCATCTCTTTTTTATCTACAGAATTTAAATATTGAATGTGAATAATTAACAAATAAATAAATCATTTAAAAAAGGAATTATTGTTTCAAGTTTAAATAATAATTCAAATCCAAAATTGAAATTCAAATCTAAAAATTCCACCTACTTCATCTACTTTGTTATCTACCCGCTTAATCTACTAAACATCCATTTCTTAGACTCCGTGCCGAAAAGTTCCGCCTCAACTATGACGAAACAGAGGGAGTACTATATTTATTGTTGTGTTCGTAATTTATCATTTATTCAAAACTCCATATTCCATACTACTTTGATTTTGCACTATGTCTTCTTCTCGTGGTGGACGGGACGTGGTGATCGGGGCAAAGGAATTGCCCAAGATCAAAGTAGTCGTCCCTCAAAATCAAGGCGACCTAGTCGTCGAGAAGTTATGGAAGAGGTTTCCCGAGTGGCGGCTGAACGCATGCAAGCAAGTTCTAAAAAATAAAATTATTTTTACAATTCATAATTTCATAAGATTGGGTTTTTAATTTTTTTTGTGTTCCTAATTAAACCTTCAACTTATATAATATTTATAGATAGAAGAAAATCATAGGATGACTATGCTACTCGCTGAAATACATCAAGGTGGGGGGAGGGGCGGTGGTAGTTCCCAACAACAAGATGACGAGTATGACGTGTCTATATCGTCGGACTCGGACAACAGTGATGATAGATCTCATTCTCATATTCCGTCTAGCACCGGCGGAAATGAGGACATGCCTCCCCCCCTCCACCCACTAACACTACAAAAGCTTTGAAATCTGATATTTTTGTTAAACACTACAAGAAGGTGATTCCAAGTCCTCATGATCTGCGCTCTCAAGAAGAGACATCGGCGTTTCATGCATATTGTAACTATTGTGATAAAATCTACAAATTTGCGAGTGGTGGGGGATATGGCACCCTCCGTCGTCATTTGGTGACAAAGCATCCGGTAGAATGTGGCACTACCTCTACCCAAACCCAACTAAACTTCCAACACGGTGGCTCAGGTTCGTCAGGTACGCCTCTTTTTAATTATGATCAAAAATTTTTTGCTAACGTTATGACTAGATGGGCTGCAATGAAGCATTTTTCTTTTAATGTTTATGATGACAAAAAATTTGAGGTTACTATACAAAATGGTTTGAACGTAGCTGTCAAAAGAGTAGGTCGAATGACCGTTCAATGATCTACCGTTAGACAATGTTTGGAGAAAAAAGTTGAATTATCACGTTATTTATTAAACTTGGGACATAAGGTGAACATTTGCTCAGATGAATGGACTGATTGTTTTAACCGGCATTCATACATGGGCATTACGGTTCACTTTGTGGACAATAGTTGGACTTTGAACAAACGTTTAATTGGTTTTAGAGATTTGAGACACCACACACTGCACCCGAAATTGTTTCTTTAATTATTTAAGCTTTGAATGAATTTCAATTATGCAATAAGATATTTTCTGTTGGTTTTGATAATGCAACTGCTAACACTGTAAGTATTAATGACTTGATTGCGGCTTGTGCTTCGGTTATTGGAGGTACGTATTTTCATCAAAGATGTATATGTCATATTTTGAATTTATGAGTACAAGATGCGCTTGAATTATGGCAAAAGCATGTTAGTCCTATTAGAACTGCAGTTAGATTAATCCATCAAAAGCCACCTATCGGCAAGGCTTGGAAGAAGTATTGTCATCAAAAGAAAGTAAGATATACGAATTTTACCATGGATGTGTCTCATAGATGGAATTCGACATATGATTGTCTGAATTCTACTTTGACGCATAAAGATTCTTTGTGTGATTTTTTTAGATCCTATCCCGTTTCTGATTTACATCTTTCGCATAGTTGTTGGGATCATAACGTGGCTTTATTTAAATTGTTCAAATATTTAAAAAATGCAACTGTTGAATTATCGTGTGTTTATTATTGCACTGTTGTTCGTGTTTTAGAGCATTGCATGTATATATCACTTGGTTTTAAAGCTGTGATGAAAAATGCTTACTCTTCACCTGAATTGATGTGTGTTTTATATTATATGATTGAGAAATGACTTAAGTATTTCAGTGAGATTCCAACGGTGTTTTTTATTGCAAAGGTCTTGGATCCAAAATGGAAATTTGCCGGTACCTCGAAGATTTTAGATTTTTATTATAAGAATTTGAGTTCTATTGATCTTGGTCCACTTAAAGCATAGCAATCGGATACCAGTGACGAATTCGGAGTAGACCTCTCAGAAACATTTCAAATAAACCTCCCGAACCGGTCAATTATCCAACAAACCTTCGAGTTTAACATGCGTGCTCTCTACACCGAATATGAAACCAAGTATAACAGTACCCACCAAGTCAGAAGACCCCCCTCCTCAACAACATAACGTTGGCTTCGCATTTCAAGCCGATTATGATGACCCCGACGCGCAATCCCAATTCGCCGACCTATACAGCTACAGCACCGGCGGAAGGTCGACCTCAGGTATGGTAAGTGAGTTAGATTTATATTTCGATTCACTCTTTTCCTTTTGTGATGAAGGTCCTACTCCTCCCGCCCAAATCGACGTCCTCGATTGGTGGGGAACACACGAGAAAGATTTTCCTATACTTGCGTCAATGGCCAAGGAGAATTTTTCTGTTCCGGCTTCCACTGTAGCCGTCGAGTCCGTTTTTAGTGTTGGCTCACGTGTGTTGGATGAATCAAGAAGTAAGCTCTCCGCGAAAAATATGGAAGTCGTGATGTTACTTGATGATTGGGCCAAAGCTGACGTCAGAGAACAAGAAAATGATTGGGATGATTGTTAGGAGGGATCACAAAAAGAATTCACCGGGGATGAATCGTAGGCCAATCGTCAACCGCCGGCCAAGCCAAATAGGTAAGTAAGGTGAGAGAACTATGCGGGCTTTGATTCCCTAATGCAAATGAGCATTGGGGATACGTAAGCACCTCAACTTAAATTTTAAATTTAAGTTGAGCTCAAGTCCTTTTTCTTTTATTTCTTTTTTTTTCATTTGTTTCTAGTTTAAAAATATGCAAATACAATTAAATAATTGTATTTGTATACACTCTAGTCGATGAAGTAGATTTCTTTATAAGGCTAAATTCGGGAAACTTTTGACAATTCTACTATAATTGTTGATTGTTAGACTAAACTCAACATTTAAGGTTGAATTGCTAAAGGTGTCCTCAATTTAGTTATGTAGAAAGATCTCCTTTGCCGACTAAGAGTATATATACTATTTATTGTTCAGAACTTCACGTCTTTTTTGTAATTTGTAATTCGCTTCGTTGTAGTTGTAGACTAGTAGTCTCGTTGTATGTAAATTTTTGTTTAAGATTTCAAGTTTTTTGTGATTTGTAATTGTTGTAACTTGTAATCTCAATAAAAGTGCAACTTTCATCGTGTTTTTTTGAATTTTATTTACGCACATTTCATAGATAAACAAAAAAAAATGCAAAAAAAAAAAATTACGAACACTCCGAACCGACGGTTCAGGCAAAAAACCGGTGGTTTTGAACCGCCTCGTGAACCGGCGGTTTTTTGAACCGGAACCGGAACCGCCGGGACCCTTGGCGGGCCGATTCCGGTTCATGAACTGGAACCGGCGGTTTCTACCCGTGTGCATGCCTACTTATACTCCATCCATTACTCAACACTGTATGCATCTCTCTTTAATTCATAGTGACATTTGGGGGCCTTATCCCCTTGTTTCTAGAAATGGGTATTCATATTACGTGACATTTATTGACCATTTTAGCAGATTCACATGGCTGTACTTGTTGAAATCTAAAGGGGAAGTTCGGTCAGTTTTCAAGTCTTTCAAGGATATGGTTGAAAACCTCCTATCTTGCAAAATCAAAATATTGCAATCTGATCGGGGGAGAATATCAAGGTTTAACATCTTTTTTGCAGCAGTGTGGTATTACTCACAGAGTTTCTTGTCCATATACCCCCGAACAAAATGGGATTGCAGAGAGGAAACATAGACATGTGGTTGAGATGGGCTTAGCGTTGATGTCTCAAGCGGGTCTGGCTTCTAGATTTTGGGATGATGCCTTCACTATAGCATCTTATATCATCAACAGAACTCCTACTAAAACCATCTCTTTCCATTCTCCTTTTGAGATGCTTTTCAAATCTAAACCCGACTATACTTGATTGAAAGTCTTTGGGTGTTTGTGTTATCCTCTTTTGCGGCCCTACAACAAACACAAGCTACAAAATAGATCAGAAGCAGCCACCTTCATCGGTTACAGCCCCTCACACAAAGGATTCAAAGCCCTCCTCCCTTCTGGAAAAGTTGTTGTCAATGGAGATATAATATTTGACAGAGTCAATTTTTCCTTATTCCTCCACTACTGTGAAGAGCTCACAAACAATCTTTGTGCCCCACTTCATGCCATATATCCCACAAGTTGTCTTCCCCCATTCACCTACTATTCCTCCGAGTCCATCACATATAGAAACCACTCAACAATTGCCGCATAATACTCCATCTCATATTTCCACCTCTTCTCATGTGAATTCCCCTCAACATATTCCCACTCCTTAGCATCTGATGTAGCTTCCTCTGATGCTGCTCCAAATTCTAATGCATCTCCTATTGTTGATACAGCTCCAATTATTTCTGATTCTCCTCCTGCTGCTGATGCAGATCCATCTGTGGTCAATCAACATTCTATGGTCACTCGTGCAAAAAGAGGCATTTTCAAACCCAAAGTGTACAATTCCTCTATCTCACTGTCCTCTCTTCCAAAGTCTATACTTGCTGCTCTCCTCATCCCCGTATGGAAAGAAGCTATGTTAGCTTAATTCCTTGCTCTCCTTAGAAACAAAACATGGACACTCACTGTTCTCCCACCGGGTAAAAATGTAATTGGTTGTACATGGATCTTTAAGATTAAAAAGCATGCTGATGGCTCTATAGCAAGACACAAGGCTAGGCTTGTTGCTCAAGGCTTCTCTCAACAACCTGGGTTTAATTTCACAGATACTTTCAGTCCGGTTGTTAAATCCACAACCATTAGAATTATTCTTTCCCTTGCAGCCTCCTCCAACTGGAAAGTTACTCACCTTGATGTGAATAACGCCTTTTTGCATGGTGATTTGAAAGAAGATATCTATATGAAGCAGCCTCCTGGCTTTGAACAAGGCCACCCTCATTTAGTTTGTAAGCTTAATAAGGCAATTTATGGCCTGAAACAAGCCTCTCGAGCATGGTTTTTCACTGTACAAACTGTGCTCCTCTCACTGGGATTCACTCAATCAAAGGCCGATGCTTCTCTTTTCTACAAGATCTCAGGTTCTGTGGTAATTTATCTCCTAATATACGTTGATGATATTCTTATTACTGGTTCATGCTCAGTGGTCATCCAACAAATTATTGATCAGATAAGTAAGCATTTCTCAATCAAAGACCTTGGAGAAGTGAAACATTTCTTGGGTGTTGAAGTCTCCAAGACACATGAAGGTCTTCATCTGAATCAAGCTTCTTATATCAAAGATTTGTTGGGTAAACTGAAGATGCAAGAAGCTAAAGGAGCTGCCACACCTATGATCTCTAACTCACAACTCAGTAAGATAGATGGTGATCCCATGCTCGATGGGAAGCTGTTCAGGAGCACGGTGGGAGCTCTTCAATATGCCACCATCACTAGACCTGAGATCAGTTTCAGCATAAACAAAGTGAGTCAGTTTATGTCTTGTCCACTGCAGACTCATTGGAAAGCGGTGAAGCGAATATTGAGATACCTCGCTGGAACCTTGGACTATGGTCTGCACATTCGAGCATCGAGCAGTACCATCACTGCATTTGCGGATTCAGATTGGGCAGCAGATCTTGACGATCGCAAATCTGTGAGTGGATATTGCTGTTACTTGGGGGTAAATTTGATATCTTGGAAATCCAAGAAGCAATCTGTGGTATCACGATCTAGAACAGAAGCAGAGTATCGCAGTCTATCTGAAGCTGCTTGTGAGGTTGCGTGGGTGAGCTCTCTTATGGATGGGCTGAAGATTGAAAGGAAGAATGCGCCAACTATTTGGGTCGACAATTTGAGTGCGATAGCTCTCTCATCAATTCCAATTCTACATGCTAGGACAAAACATGTTGAATTGGATGTTCATTTCATTAGAAACAAAGTAGCAAAAAAAGGAAGTGGACCTAAGACATGTGCCCACCTTGGATCAAGTTGCGGGTGTAATGACCAAGCCACTTAGCTACCAATTCTTCGCGAGACTCCGGAACAGACTTGGAGTATGTTCGCTCTCTTCGCTCGAATTGAGGGGAAGTGTTAGCGTTGCAATTCAAGAGCTCGGTGAAGAGTGCAATCGAAAACATGAGCTGCATGAGAATAAAGTCGTCAACCTAAGTCGTGCTGGAATATGTAGCAACGCGACAAAGCCGACTCCAGCACATAGCTCGACATTGAGCTGGAAGGATGTCTTAGTTGGTCAAGGGTGAAGAAAAGGACCACAACCCAGCTGGCCGACAGCACGTATGAAAGCAGATGCCCCCTTACCTTTCAGTTACTTCACTTTATCTTGTAGTAGTATTTGGATGATAGCTAGCTAGGTTAAGACTATGTTTATCTAGATCTTTCCATAGACTAGTATAAATAGAATGGATGTAAAGCTTGTAATGCATTGAGAAAATCAACATAACGTCTCTTTCAAGAAAGCTACTATTCTATATACCTAGCAATATGGTTTCGTCTCTTTTCTTTCACTCCCAACAGAGCCACCGTGATTTACTAAAATGGGCCTAAACTCGAACAGAGTCGAGAATTTCTCAGACGCGGAAGCTCCACCGCCACCGCCGCCGCCGCTGCCGAGAAGCATAATGCAAATGCCGCCGCTGGAGGTTCATAGAGTCTGCCCGCCGCCGCCCAGAACCACCTCTCAGAAGCTTCGCCTCCGCCTCTCCGAGATATTCTTCCCCGACGACCCGCTCCACAAGTTCAAGGATCAGTCGCGGTTTCGGAAACTTATTTTGGCGCTGTAGTTCTTCCCCATTCAAACATGAAATTACCATTCTGCCCTTTTATAATTAATTAATCTAAAAATATTTTTCATGTGGCAAATTCTGGACCACTCATTTAATAAAAATGAGTAACTGATAATGCATTTCAATTCTCAATTAGGCTAAAAAATCTCAATTGATCACAACCCTGTATGTGTATTCTCCTGCACAAAATCTGCAAACAAAAGTATATCAAATTTTCCAATTACTTAAGCAAGTGATTTATAACACTAATAAATTTATCCTTGATCAGCCATAACGCAATTTCTCCACTTTTTGAGAGATACATAGCAGACAAAACAAAAAATATGTATGTATAGTTGTATACATTGCATATGCAAACACACCAAAATATTGGTATGCATATACAGACAAAACAGAAAATATGTATTTTGGATTCCTTACTTTCACTATTGTTTTGGGTTGAAGAGACGGCGGGGAGGAAAGTGAAGGTGGAGGCAGCGAACAGGCGCCCGTGGAGGAGGATGGAGACGGGTTTGGAATAAGGAAAAGAGGTGGCGAAGGCGGTGAAGAGTGGAGACCCTGTGGAGGAGAGAGGAGGAGGATGGAGGCAGGTTTGGAATTAAGAGGCAGGTTGTTTGGGAGTCCTCACAGAAACCGGTTGGCTGATTTCTTAGAATTTAGGTTTAGAATTTAGGTAAAAATTTTAAGAGGTAGTTTAGTCACTTGATAATTGGTGGAAGAGAAATAATAAGAAAAAAAAGAGAAAAAACATAAAAAAAAGCATTAATCTGAGGTAGTTTAGTCAGTTGATAATTGGTGGCAGTGGCGGATCCAGGATCCGGAAACGGAGGGGGCGGAATATATAGTATTAGCTTGATTTAGTGCGGACATGGCTATTTCTTTTGTTGTTCGGGGCGACGCCGGAGGCAAATGGAGGGGGCGAACATGGTAATTTTACATCCCGATAAGGGAAAAATAGTCGCACGGAGGGGGCGACCGCCCCCTCCTGCCCCCCCTAGATCCGCCACTGATTGGTGGAAGAGAAATAATAAGAAAAAAAAAGAGAAAAAACATAAAAAAGCATTAATCTGAAAAATTCGCACGCCTCGATCTCATATTCTAAAAGATCAGCGAATTTAATCCCAAATAACGAAAGATCAACGAATTTAATCCTTTTTTTCGAAATCTCTCAAATAGATTTTGGGGTTGCATTTGGATAAAAAAGTATCCTGAAAGGGGACCTTTTTAGCATTACGTAAATGTGAAAAGCACCAATAGCATTGTGTGTTTCAAAAAGTCAATTAAATTACTCATTTTACTACAAATATATAGATAAAAGATCAGACAAAATTTGGGTTGGGCTCTTTCCAGGAAAGTTTTCAGAAATTACAACCAGAGATATGAAGTGTACATTCTTGAAATTTTTGTGGCAACGTAGAAATAATGACTGGTAGTCTGCAACAATAGATGTTATTTTACCTGAACAGAAACTTCGGGCAAATCATGAAAGAAAAGAAGCAAAGCATCATTAACATTTATATACATCCTACTAATTACAAGATCACACACTACCACACTACATAACAATCAGAATCAACAGAGAAAGAGAGAGCATGAATACACATTACAAAAAAGGATCTCCTACTCCTATATGGCAAAATCGAAATGTATTGAAATAATCGAAGAATGGAAACTCTCGAGCCTTATATTCTTAGTATAATGTCAAATCCTCAGGTTTGCAGTACATACACACCATGGTCCTACAAGGAGAAAGAACGAACCATGACAACAAGAAGAGAAGAAAGACAAAAAGAACAAATTCGAACCATTTAGTGCGTTAACAAGTGAAGTGAGGAGCATCTAGTAGTTCACCATTATTGATAATTTGCATCAGCCAACACTGGAACTCAAAATTGGGAAGTAATGTTTGTGCTGCTTACCTCAATTATCAGAACTGCCAGCCAAAGCTGTGAGCAGATGATGAAAGTGGCCGCTTCACAAAGGGGTGGTCCAGGAGCTCAGCAGCTGTTGGCCGCAAGCTTGGGTCGATCTGTAGGCATTGAAGTATAAAATCGTGCGCATCACTTGAAAGAGTATCGGGGACATCTGGTCTCACTCCCTGTCCTATCTTGTATAATGCTGTCATCTGTCATGAGAGAGAACGATTATCAAGGTCCAGCGTAATGAGGCGGATATCATCAATGTGATCTGATCACATGCACAAACTTCCTACAACTATTTCTGCAAAACGTAATAGTGTCCTCCGATAGCGAGATGGCTGAAAAAATGAGCTTCAGGTAATAAGCCGAGTGCCATAGTTAATAGCTATCAAAATATTTCATCCCACTTGGATAAGCAATCATGAAAAACAATATAAGTTTGTAGCTTTGGACAACTAAACAAAATTTATTCATGAGGTACTCGGTGATAGTATTCCTCTTTTCATGTATCAGTCTCCTTTACTAGAGTATTTACAATGGAAATGTCAATTTCTCAAATAAATCAACTGGTCAATAATGTCAGGCAAATTGTGTCTAGCACACTGTGCAAATGATCGATTGGGCCCAAGTGGAAATAAATATGAGAAACTCACCAAAGATGCATGGTCAGAATTATTGTAATCACACAAAACAGACAAAATATCTTAGCAGAAGAAACTTTCAAGTCATTTAGAAAGTCTAAAACAGCAAAGTTCTTTCACTTACATATTCTAAACCAAAATATGGAAAACGTCTGGTCAACATCTCCAACACCGTGCATCCGAGACTCCATATATCTGCTGCAAGCCCATAGCCCTTGCTCCGAACAACCTGCAGAAGCACAAGAAGCTATTAAGTAGATGTAGCACCGTTAGAGTTTCATCAACATTCCATTCCCCAACATAGATAACAGAAAGAAACAATTTCAACCAAAACAACAAATTATATTAGATAGGTTTTCATATGCAACTCCTTCCAAATAAGTTATGTTCTGAAAGACACACAAACTCTTACTGTTGAACAGACTTGCATTTCAACAATTTGAAGTATTAGTTGCTTCACATATATTATGCTGAACTACATTTCATAAGTGGGTGTTTACTTTGGATGATATATAAAGGGTGCATTTACTTTGTGTGAAAGACTAATGGTAAATGGTAGTAATAAATTAGCCTATATTATTTTGATCTATATACCAGTCATCCAAAGTATACACCACCTAATTGACAGCACATAAGATTGAGGATTAGAGGGATTACATGATCAAACACACTCCAAATTGTTCAATACATCAAAGTATATGGTGGATTGCGAATCATTGCGTATAGGCCTTATAGTTTATTTTATCTGTTTAAGCTAACACCCAACGTAGACACCCCCTAAGAATATCAAACAAGTCAACATCTAAACGAGTATAATAGTGACCTCGGGAGCCATCCAAAATGCAGTCCCCTTGCAAGACTTCACGTCATTCAACTTGGCAGCCTGCATAGTTAAATAATCACAAGACACACAACAATATTATCTACCAAACCATCTGCATGATATGAAATTATTAAAGCATTGTGCGAAATATGCATACAATTTTATATTGCATATATATTTATAAATGGAAAATAAGAGATGACCTTAGCAAGACCAAAATCAGCAAGCTTCACTAAACCATTTGTGTGCACCAATATATTTGCACATTTTATATCTCTGCAATATGCACGACAGAAAGATAAGAAAAATTAACATTTCGAAGTCAGTTAAAAAAAGAAAACGAATCCGTTAACTTTGCTATGGTGAGCGCAAGTCAGTTGAGAGAAGAGAATTTCAAATCTAGGCACTGTGCGTGGGGCATATATCCCATCAAAATGCACATTACTAGACCACCTAAATTGTTTTACCATCTGGTTTTTAAATGGACCCCCCTCTCTTGGGCTTTCAACTATATGGATAGCTTTCCGGGTCGGCTCGAGAAGTTAGACAAATCTTATAGTAGTGGTAAATGGCCCTTAAACATGGCAGACGGTTGCAGTACATGTATTAAAATATTATTCAGCTTTTACCAAAATTATAGTAATATGCCAACAAAAACGTCCAGTAACAAAGGAGTGTTCTATTGCACAAGTTGACACACTTAGATGAAATGATTCTATCCAAGACTCCCAAGTGAAGATACCCATAATAATTTGGAGCTAAAGTAAGGGATTCATACTAACCTAATATTCAGCAAGGGTAGAAGATAACAAATAAGGTCAGAGAAAACTACTACCTCTCCTGTCCCCAAAAAGGTATGCATCATGCATCATCATGGAGATCAGGCAATTCAAAGCAAGCATCATTTGACATTATCATGATCCAAAAGATACATATGAATGTGGATTGAAAACTGGAAGTTTCAAAAGGGGGTAACAACGTGGGAAAACAACATCATAAAAAAAACACTTTTTTCACAAGCCTCAAGCATGACATACTCTTTATATAAGCATAACAGATGTGTGAGGTATTTCTTACAGAGAAACCAACACTAAAGTAAACAGACAGCCACACATAAGTGATTAAGTGGGTATCAGCCTCACCACCTAGTGGATGAGATTCCCACGAATAAAGCTCCCTTCACATAGGAAGTAGTTTTAATATAATTATTGTGAAGCCCTAGATTCATACTTCCTTGGATAAAAGTGATGGAACTAGGTTGAATTCCATCTTTTTAAAACAAAAGGTTATTGAAGGATAATTACACAAAGAATTGTTAATGCAGCAAGTCATACAATTTATGTAAAAACAGGTGTATGCTGTAACTAAAAGAAAGTAGAGTTGAAGAGTAAACACCCAAAAAGTCTGATTTCATCACCTGTGGATGACATCTCTGTCATGCAGATACTTCAAACCATGTAGAATCTGCCGTGTATAACCGGATACTTGAGGCACTCGAAGATCATATTTCTGGTAAAGTCTCAAAAGGGAGCCTTGTGTGACCAGCTCAAGAAAAATACAGAGATGTGACCCCTTCTACTTTACAGAAAATAGGAAAATAATAAAACTTGGGATAAAGTATAGTGATAGACAAAGAAGAAAGCAGCAGTACTGTGGAGAATCCATAATGAATTAGAGAAACAGGACAAAACTAGCACAAATAAAGCTGGGTAGAAATATTTCAGCAAATGGTACCTTCTCTGTCCCATAATACCGTACGATGTTCTCATGTTCAAATTGACTAAGAAGAGCGATTTCCTGAACAGATTAAGAGGAACTAGAAGATCAGAAGTGTTGGAACATACAAAGAAGTACCTTCCGCATTGGTCAATTGTACAAAGGTGGTTAATAAACAAGCATGATTACAAAACTGCTAGACCTGTTCAAGTTGGAACACACATTGCTTCCCATCCTCTCCTTGATCAAGCAAAGACACTTCCTTTACAGCAAAAAAGAATCCACCACTGCATCATAGAAACTAACTAAATTACTTCTTGCCCAAATTCAGTATCATTGTACATATTACAGAGCTCAGAATATCAGCAGTCCATTATCATGTTCATAGAACTGGCAGAGATTATTGAGAGTATTGACTGGCAGGTTATACCGTTATAGGCAAATACTTATGGTAACTACTCCTACTAACAATGACTAATGATTCACCACTAATTTATTTTTATTATTTAGGTCTCTCTTTAAGTAAATTCAGGTTAACTTCGAGATCATCCTAAACTACACCCATTGCTAATTCCACTGTCAATGGATACCCAAAGTCTACCATTCAACAACAGCGCACTTAGCTGCTCAAATTACATACACATGACAATATATACTCCAAACAATAGAAATTCAGTAACAACACTCAAATAAAGTACTTACTCCGCAATTCCTTCATACACAGATCCAAATGTTCCACGTCCCAAAAGCTCACCCTTCTGCCAGTCATGAATAACACGTCCATGTCTCTCATTAGAAGAAATGCTAGACATAGGTTCAGTCATGGAACTTGAGGAATCATCCTCATTTGTAGAGAAAGAGCATGACTCTGATAATGCTCGGTTTTCCTCCGTTGCCATCAGCCCAACCTTCACACCCTTCTCTTGCTCACTCCTATCCGGACCAACTACCTCAGTCTCTTCATTATTCAAAAAGAACCTGCTTTGGAACTTAGGAATACATGGATCACGCTCCTGCAGAAATCCTGTCGATGTATCCCAATCGGGCACCACTATAGTTGGCCGTGCGCCCTTAATACCATTTATACGAGAAGCTTTTGATCTCACACTCAATCTATGAGTAAAAGCTACACCATCCTCTAATCGTTTTGATGGCTCAGAAACACCCCTGCACTTGTTCGCATAATCAAAATCACAAGTAACCCCCAATTGCTTACTAGCTACGCCAAAACAATTCCCTAAATTCCCAACAGGAAAACCTTCCGTTTTCCGATTAATCCCGTCAATTGCCCTAATATTACCGTTAGCATAAGAATATTTAACACAATCAACCTCCGTTTCCTGATACAAAGGCTCCAATTTCTTACTAATCATACCTCCAACCTTCATCGCCGCATATTCCTCCTGCGATATAGCGAAGTCGTCTATCCCGGAAAAACCAAACGCTTCACAGATAACTTGAAATTCTCCCTCGGTCCCATCCACACGGAAGCTCGTCGTCCTCCCTCCGTACAAATCCAAGGAGCTCGCTCGCTGAGACTCCTCCGGCGAGTGCGACGATGACGAAGATGAACTAGAGAGAGAGAAATCGTAGCTGGCATTCCTGAGCGCGTTGCACCGTTCAAGCCTCTTCGGCTTCGCCGGGCGGCGGCTGGAGTTGCGCGGCTCCGACCTATGGGAGAAGAGCTTCGGAAATCGATGCATTTTCATCAGCCCAAGCAAAATCCATTAAACGGCTAATAAGAAATCTCAGCTCCTTTCCAGTGATTGGATTCGATTTCCAACTTAATTCTTCGTCTCTGATCTTCAATAATTACGCGAATTTCGTCAAATTCAGCTAATTTGTCGGCTTCGAGCAGAAAGCCGGAAACAGTGTGTGTGTGTGAGAGAGAGAGAGAGAGAGAGAGAGAGAGAGAATTAAAAACATGTGGTGCAAATGCGGTGCATACTGAATTTTTCCAGCTAAACTTTAATCATATTTTCCCGGGAATGAGAATTAATAATCGCAAAATTATATTTTGAATAAATTCGAGACTTTATTACGTATGCTGTGTACATTTGGGGTGACGAAGGATTGAAATACTTGAACTAAGTAGTTATTTTAAATAATAAAGTTTAGTCAAATTTATACTCCCTCCGTCACATGCTACTCGCACTTTTCATTTTAGGCCGTAAATTTGGGATTGATTTTTTTGTGTAATTAAAAAAGAATTTTAGGTGTAATGAGACATCACTTAATAAAAGAGCTCTTAACTTAAACTAACATATTAATTAAATACATTAATTCTAACTTAAATTATAAATAGTGTAAGGACTTTGTGACGAGCCGAATAGCAAACGTGCGAGTAGCACGGGACGGAGGGAGTACTAGTTATCATTTTTAATTTTTCATATGATGATCAAATTAAGTCAATTTAATAGAAAGATGATAAAAACTTGATCAGACTTTAATAAGTAGCTTTTAATATTCATCAAAATGTAGAATTGATCTCTCTTTTTCTTAAAGTTGATCTTTTTAGTTAGTGGTCAATTTAGGGGTCGTTGAACATCGTTTTCTAATAAATTTAGGGCATCCGCAGTGATGTGGATGTCGCGGCGTAATTCCCCGCGCAATTCTCACTGCCACGTCATAAGGATTTTCCACTGCTCTGCCACGTTATAAGGATTTCCCACTGCTCTGCCACGTCATACGGAATTCCCTATGCACAGTGGTGGAATTCCCCTGCGGAATTCCCGACGGAATTCCCACATAAAAAAAATTCACAAATTATCTAATTTCCGGAAGTAAAGAATTTACAGAATTAAAATTTCGACGCGAATACGGAGAAAACGAACACACGTTATTTTAAAAAAAACATACTCCATTAAAAAAAATACATAATTAATTAAAAAAATTACATAATTAATTTAAAAATTCATAGAGAGAGATACTCGTTAAAACAAGTGGTGCGAATGAAATGAAGTTCAACGGGATGTATTTATAGAAAATCAAAAAAAAAATAATGCAAAGGCTGGAATTCCGTGCGGAATTCCGTGACAGTCCACGCAATGGCGGACGTCGGGACGGAATTCCGCAGAAGGCCGCGGACCTGCGACGTCCTCTTCCGAATTCCGTATCCGCACGTGTGTGGCCTAATGGCGGACGTCCGCCACGTCCGTGGGAATTCCGCGTCAAAGTCCGCCATTGCGGATGCTCTTAGTGAAAGATGCCCACCAAAAAATAGGATTTGGATCCAGTGGCTTCAAGCACAGCATGGACTGTTATTACTCACAATAAATTTTTTAAAATAAAAAAATTAATATTTTATATATTATTTTAATATTATAATTTATTATTAAAAAAATAGTTTAATGTCCGCAGCCTCTGTGTTTGGAGCCACAACAGGGAATCCAAACCCCAAAAAATACTACTAACACATTGTGAAGATAATTTCGAAACATCGAGATGAGCCGATTAAAACTTGATTATGGGAGTAAATAAAATTTCTAAACTACAACAAGTATTTCAAATCATAGCTATAGTCTTGAGGAGTGAAAATTTAATGACGGTCTTAGAAAATTACTAATTTGTTTTATACGTTTTAGTTTTTCAGTCACTAGATTTCGTGATAGTCTGTTAAGAGTATCCCTCTCTTAACGAGGAACTTCTGTCGAATCACACACGAATACCACAAATCCGGCGCCTTCGTCGTGAAGGTCGGCGGCTGAATTCTAGTCTGGCGCGGAGAGCTTTCTCCGTCGGTAGAGGGTTAGGTTTTCAAGAGTATTACGCAAGTAATTTGGGCAAATAATTCTTAATTGATCAAAAAGACAGAACAATGAATAGCCCCTTTATAATCTAAGGACCCTATGGTTGGTTCGACCAAACCTAAGCATTGGGAAAGAACCAACAAAGAAAACCCGACGAAGCTTATAACATGCTCGACTCAAATAAGTTTAAAATAAAATAAATTACAATATTGTCTCAAAAATAAATACCAAAAATAATTAAAAGAACTAATTGAATTATTCGTCTACTTGGCGACATAATTCCACAGGCGGTTTGGAGGCTTGAGCTGGTCTCTTGGCCTCAAGTACCGGCTCGTCGTCGCTGCTGCTATCGGTTCTTGCATCTCCACTCCCATCTGCTCTTCCCCCGGTTCATCATCCCCTCGCCATCCGCCTCTGCTGTTGTAGTCTCCATCGCTGGTGGCGGTGCGTTCCCAATTAGGAAACAAATTCAAGGCATACTAACAAATATTTACCTTGACTTGAATCCTCCTTCCAAATGCATCATCATAATACCAACCAAACAAACTTGTTCATCCTTGCCTCAAATTTTCCCTCCACGGGCAACTAACAGCTCATGACATCAACATTACCCAAATCCAGCAAAATTTTGTTCAAATTTTCCAGATGATCCTGAAGGGGCATACCTTCCTGCATGCGTAATCGAAACAAACGTTGCTTCAGGAGCAACTTGTTGGTTAGAGACTTCGTCATGTATAGACTCTCCAACTTCGTCCAAAGGGCAGCAGCAGTCTCCTGATCAGCAACATCGATGATAACATCGTCAAATATGCACAACATGATGATCGAGTGGGCCTTTTCGTCTAAGGTTGTCCACTCCTCATCATCCTCCATTGCCCTCTTTGCTTTAAGCGGCGCCCACAAACACTACTGCTTCAGCAGGGATCGCATCTTGATCTTCCATAAGCCAAAACTATTTCTCCCTGTGAATTTGTCGACCTTTACGTTCAGAGCAGACATCTTGATCGATCAACACAGAAACCCTAACAGATGCGGAATTCAGAACCCTAGTCCGAAAACTAGGCTCTGATACCAGTTTGTTATGACAAATAGGGCAATTGTGTAATCGACAAACGAAAGAACGTAAGGAGACACAGAATTTACGTGGTTCGCCAATTGGCTACATCCACGGGCAGGAACGGAGAAGAAATTGTATTATGACTGCAGTTACAGATTTCAGATCTAAGATCACGATCACAAAATTATGTGCTCTACTCACATATAAGTAGGCACACATGAGCTTCTATCCTAATTCGGAAGCATAATCATATCCCAATTAGGAAGCAAATTCAAGGCATACTAACAAATCTTCATCATTGCCTCAAATTTTCCCTCCACGGGAAACTAACAGCTCTGATACCAGTTTTCAGGATTGACGGTGTCGGCAACATTAGTTTGATATTGTCCGCTTTGGGTCTATCCCGCACAGATTAGTTTTTGGGTCACTCCCAAAAGACCTCAAACTAATTGGGGTTGGACATGAATTATATACACCTTTCAACTTCCCTCAGATTTCCGATGTGGGATAGGTTTGTCCTCAACAAACCTCCCCCTAACACTGAGACCACATCGAAACACATAATGGGTCCGACTCAGACTTGTCAGGATCGTTGGCCCCACTCGAACATGGGTCTCTCAAACCGGACCAGACCCGACGCCAACCTGGCTCTGATACCAGTTTTCAGGATTGACGGCGTCGGCAACATTAGTTTAATATTGTCCGCTTTGGGTCTAGCCCACACGGATTTGATTTTGGGTCACTCCCAAAAGGCCTCAAACTAATTGAGGTTGGACAGAAATTATATACACCTTCCAACTTCCCTAAGATTTCCGATGTGGGATAGGTTTGTCCATGATGAGTCTCGTTCTCGGCCTTGGTTACTGGTCAGTATAAGGTGATTTATTGGATAATATCTGCAAAATAGCTGCTAAAGTGTGCAGGTTGAAGTACTAAATCAGGAGGAAAGGTTCAGAAGGAATTCGAGTGAAAAAGCTGTAAAAAGTGTGCAAACTGGTCAGGATGGATGCTATAGGACTGGACACGAGAAGGAAGGACTTGCTTGGAATAATCACCTATCTAAAGAAGGGCAAAATTATCATTCCACATGAAGAGAAAGCCCTAGAAATTAGGGCAAGCCACCCTATATATAGGAGCTGAACATAAAGAAAAGGGGGGAAATTTGACACCACTTCACTTAGGACTTATCATCGCTACTACATTACTTTTGAGGAGAATAGCTCCACTAGCTCTTAGTTCCATCTAAATCCAGCAGCCTGACTTGATGTAACACTCGTACTTTTAAGTACGAATCTAATTTATGAAACGAAATAATTGATAAAATTATTTCGGATTTTATGCTTCTCGTTAATATGCCTTGAGTGGAGTGTTGTTTATGTGTTTAATGTGGAAAAAAAGGAAACGTGCTTATTTTATTTAATTATGAACGATGGGAGACACGTGGAAGGTCTCGTTGAAAGAATGACGACGGTATTGCTATATTTAGCAAGACGAATGAAATATGTGGAGATGATTTTTTTTATGGAAGACGACGTGCGTAAATCGAGGAATGGTTGAATGAACTACATTTGGAACAACCCCAAATATGACTTGTGCTGTTAAACGTGCTTTAATTTTTTTTGGTTGTGAAGAGCGAGATAACAAAATTTAATAAAGACGCGTGAATTTTAATTATCAAAGGAAAATACGAGAAAATAAAGTATGTATTTACTTGGGTACATACAATGGCCTTGGGCCATAACAATCAAAAAAGCCTAACAATTTAAATATTATACTAACTTGGGCTTCCAATTAAATTGAGCCCAAGACCATTAAATTAATTTAGAAGCCCAAAAGCCTTTCTTCTTCCTCTTCCTCACAATGTGGTCGACGGCTTCTTCACAAGGAGACCCTCCAATTTCCACTCCTTCCACCTTCTATCTTCCACCATCAATGCCCACAAACCAAGAGTCACCACCACTTCTCAATTTATGTTCTTCTCTAACTCATCACATTACACTACACACACAAAAAAAAGAAGAGAGAGAGTGAGAGAACCGAGAGAGAGCCGAGAGAAAGCAAGAGGAGGAGGAGTCCATTTTTACCATTCTTGTCCATTCACCACCAAAATCAACCATTTATTTTGAGGTATACTCTTTTCTAAATCTTAAAGCATGAGTAAATGGTAGCTTGCATATATCATTTCATAATTCCTTTCCATAACCAACTCAACCAATTAGCAATTGAAACAAATCGAATAATCGTCATATGTAATCGAAAGTACGAAAGAACTTAACTTTATAATAATAACGCGTGTTGCGGGTTGATTCAGGGTCGTTCGGGGTGGTTTCGGAGAAGGGGAAACTGCTGCCGGCGACGGGCAGCGGCGGACAGCCGCGCTCGACGTTCCCCGGTGCGGACAGCGGCTCCCGGCGCGACGACAGTAGCTCCCTTCCCCGTGGCAGCAGCGACGGCGTCGTGGCGAAGTGGCAGCGGTCTCGCGGCAGCAGCAGCATCACGGCGGCTCCCGGCGACTTCAACAGCGATGACTGCGACGAAGGCGACTCCTTGGCGAGACAGCAGCGGCATCGTGACGACGATGGCAGCCGGCGAGTCGGAGGAAAACCGACGGGAATTCGGGGATCGATTTTGGTTTCCGTCGGATGTAGAAGAAAGGGGTAGAGTAGAGAGGGAGAGAGAAGATAGAGAGAGAGATAAAAGAATGGGGCCATTTTGTTTATTTAAAAGTTTGGGCCTTTTGTTTCTTTTAATGAATTGGGCCTCTAATTTTAAATTGGTTTAGTTGTTAGATGGGTTCTATTTAATTTTTGGGTTTTAAGAATTAAGATTTGAGAAGTAAGAGGTGAGGTAAATAATTGAGTCTCGGGCTTTTAAATCAAATCTTCGGGCCGATATTTAATCGTGACGAGTTATTTAATAATTCCCGGAAAAATACAGAAGGAAGAATAATTTTATCGTAAGTATGAAATAATATATTTCAAAGGTAAATAATTGCGATAGTTAAAGTATGCGCTTAAATAATTTTTAGAAATTATTTTCGACGTCATGGAAAATACGAGGAGCCAACGGAGAAAAGAACGAGCATAAGCGGCCGACCGGCGTCGCACGCGACGCCTTGGGCGGCCGCCGAATAATCGAAAATGCACGAAAATCGAGAAAATGAAATAAAAGATTTTAATTGGAGTGCATGCATTCTAAATATCTTCGTTACCAAGAATTTGATATGAACTTTATGTATTTTCCGAAAAGGTGGTTCGCATGGCCGCTAAAGTCGAAACGAGAAGCTACTTAAGGAAAACTCTAAGCTTTTGAGGTGGACTTTATTACTTAAACTTTTTATTTGAAATTGATATGTCTATGGTAAAATAAGGGAGGTTTTAAATATTATGTCATGCCGTGTTTTATGTTTTGAAATTGTCTATCTGATTGTCTACTAGAATAATGTTCTACTAGACTTTGATGGTTAACGAATTCAGGTCTAACTAGGGTCTAAGCCCTACTTAGGCTAGTGCACTGATGGGGATCGTGAGCCGTCCCCTAGGTCGGCCGGTCCAGTGATCGAGTTTGTGGCCACATTCTCGTTTCACATGATGGTTCAGATATGGTATATGATGGAGGATGACGATTGTCCGCGCGGACACTATTTTAAGGAATGATTTTAGTGTTTCTCGGCCTTTTTAAAGTAAAACCCGAGATTCACTCGATGATGGCTTGACATAACTTAAACGATAAATGTATTTCGGGCAAGAGTTCACTGGGTGCATCAAGTACTCAGCCCCTGCATATGTTTTCCCTATGTGCACGTTGAGCAAGGTCGAGAGGCGGAGGATGTTGAGCGATGACCCAAGAACGTATTCAATCACTGTTCCGATTACTACTATGTCTTCATACATAGTAGTAGCTAAACTCTCATTTGCTTCCGCTACTCAATGTTTTAAGAATTTCTGTTATTTTCTTTGAACTATTGAACTCTGTCATTTTCGTTATGTGATTTCGGGATTGAACCTTTGGTTTGAATAAATGAAATTTCATCTTTGAGCGATATGTCGTACTTCCTTGATCTCTACCCCCTTCTTCCCCGCTTCTTAACTCCCCCACTAGTCACGATTCCCCGTGCTTCCTATCCTTAGGAAGCGCGGTCGTGACAGAATGGTATCAGAGTAATTTTTTCCTTCCGCTCTGGACCGAGAGTCGTTTATTCAATCTAGTCTAGACTCGTTTCGCTAGACTAAAAGAGTATTCATTGAAGGCTCAACATTCCGTCTAGCCGCGCTCAACAAGAAAGAAGGTAAAATGTTTTGAATAAGGCACGTTGGATGTGATGATGAATGGAATATGTTTGAGATGTAGAATTCAAAGGCCTTAAAGGTAGGCTAGTCTTTTATGCGAATTTCTTCGTTTAAGACGATACATGTATTGATGGAACAAACGGGGCATGGAAAGGTGCGAATCCCAAGGGATGATGAGATGACGAGACAAGGATAACCTTGTGGAGCGCGACTAACGCTAGATCGAAGGATTAACGAGATTTCAAGTTACTATATTCTAAAATACGAAACATCTATCCTTAGATGATAACTAAAAAAAAAAGAATTGTTATGACTTTTCCTTATGGAAATCGACAGGTATATGCACGGTAGCACGTATGACGTTCTCTACGCGTTTTTTCTTTCTCTACCTTCCTTTATTCTTTTTCTGCGACTGGTTGCTAAGGGAACTTACTTTCATGTAGATGGCGATCATGATCCACGCACCGCTAAGGGGAAGGTACGTCAAGAATGGACTGCGGGCGGTGGAAATGTATCGCGGGTTCGAGAGGAACAAGAGGGCCACTTTGATATCTTATGTCGCAGACTACTTGACACTATGGCGGGATGCACATGGCTGTGGAGTAAGGCACTATGAGGGGATTAAGAGGTTGATTGATGGACTACCAGCGCCTTGGAATTGGTGGGCCAACGAGGCTTCACGGTCATACATTTGGCATAAGCTCCCCCGACTATAGTATGCAAGGAGACATGCATGGTTTTGTGAAGGTCCTCTTGGAAGCCCTGGTCGATGCTCGTGACGGACCGCCACCCTATGCCCCACCTAGGAAGGAGGCATCCTCATCGAGTCGCAGCCCCTACAGCTGGGGTCGGTACGAGGGTGAGACGCCGCAACCAAACTTCCCCAAGAAGAGGAGGCTTGGGATGCGCACCTCCGCACCTCCCGCGACGGAAGTACTTGTGGTCGATAAGCATATCGACGTCGCTACTTATGTGAGGGAGAACGATGAAGAAGAGGAGGAAGATCCTCTTGAGGATGAGGAAGAACCCCTTGAAGACGAGGAGGATCCCATGGAAGATGAGGATGACCCCGAAGAAGAGCCCCTTGGAAGGGAGGTTGAGGTTAAAAGTGAGGAAGGGGCAAACTATGAGAGAGCTCCCTAGGAGTATTGTTCTTTTGATGTTTGTTAGCTTTTGAATGTTTTGTTTTGACGAACTATGTAATATTTTCTTTGAAGTTTTGGTTTTCCTTGTTGCAAAGACCTTGTGGAAACACGTACTGTTTTAAGTTAATAAAGTTTCCATTGCTTTATCGTTATGTTCGTTTTACCTTGTTATGTGTGGGAAAGTTTGTGAAATCGCTTTTGGAAAGGTTGTGTGGTGTGGTGTGGTGATGGTAAAATTGGACTTTTGGTACTAACGCATGTGTTGAACAGAATGCCTCCCCGACGTGCAGCCGTTCATCACGAGAATGAGGCAAGCAACGAGACCCAAAGTAGTGTGGGCCCTGAAGGACAACCACCACCACCACCTCCACCACCGCCACAGCCGGAACGAAACATTGAGAAGGAGTTTCGGAAGGAACGTCCTCCCGTTTTTGATGGAATGGGAGATCCGGCCAAGGCTGAGACCTGGATTCGGGCCATAGAACGTATCTTCAAGTTCCTAAGGTTCACCGATCAGGAGCGCCTATCATGCGTGACCTACCAGCTCACTGGGTCTGCGGAATTTTGGTGGGAGACCAAGCAGCGAACGATGTCGCAGAAACAACTGGACGCCCTAACTTGGGAAGACTTTAAGGAGGAACTCTATGATAAGTATATCCCGAGGAGTTAACGCAAGGCTAAGGAGGCTGAGTTCTACAACCTAAAACAGGGGCGGATGACCATGACGGAATATGACCGTGCCCTATGTGACATGTCTCGATATGCACCGGAACAGGTAAATACTGACGAGAAGATGGCGGAAAATTTTTGTGCCGGTCTGAGGCACGAAATCAGGATGGCTTTGGCATGCCGTGGAAGGCTCTCGTATGCCGAGTCGTTGTCTCGTGCATTGGACGTGGAGGAAGCGATGCCACGGGAAAAGACAGTTACACCCACACCGCCGACCCCACAGCAGAATTTCCGAGATAAGAGGAAGTGGGACGGGAACCGCGAACCCTTTGACAACAAGAGGTTCTAGGGTACCCCAAACTCTGCTCGGGGAAAAGGAAAGCAAGCTGCTCCATACCAAAGTGGAGATTTCCGTCAGCGAGCACCTCCCTGCGCCAAGTGCCAGAAGAACCACATGGGGGAGTGCAGAGTCGGGACAAACGTGTGCTACAAGTGTGGTGGAGTTGGACACTTCGCCAAAGAGTGCTCGAGCAACAATAACACTGGAGTTGGGGGAACACCGAATGGGCCTCGAGGGAATCCCACACCACCTCAGCAGCCGCAGCAGCGTCGCCAACCATATCCCACTCAAGCTAGGGCCTATGCCTTGGGACGCAAGCAAGTTAAAGCCCCACAGGGAGATCCAAAACAAGATAATCTGGCAGGTATGGGAACGCTACTTGACATGCCTGTTGCTGTTCTGTTTGATACGGGTGCGTCGCACTCCTTTATATCGCACTCCTACGTAAATGCTTTAAGACTTCCTGTTGATGAACTTGAACTTAAGATGAATGTGAACTCACCGGTAGGAGGCCTTATAGACCTTTCACAATCTTGCTCGAACATAGATTTATGGTGGGAGAACTTAGCTTAGTGGCTCACAACCTACATGTTATGCCGATGGATAACGTCGACATTATTCTGGGGATGGACTGGCTAGCTGAAAACTATGCCACTATTCGATGCCAAGAGAGACAAATCTCGTTACAAACCCCGGGGAAGGAGCCCTCTACTTTCCACGGGATTTCGATGAATCAGCGGACTTGTGTGATATCGGCACTTCAAGCAACTACGATGATTAGAAAGGGGCGTCCTGCCTATCTCGTTTATCTACAAGGACATGACAAGAAAGAAAGGAAAGTTGAAGATGTGGCGGTAGTACGTGAGTTTCCCGACGTATTTCCCGATGCTTTGCCAGGCCCTCCGCCTGACCGACAGTTAGAGTTTACTATCGATCTGGAACCAGGAGCCGCACCAGTATCGAAAGCACCATATAGGATGGCACCGAAGGAGTTGGAAGAACTCAAAATCCAGCTACAAGAACTACTGGACTTGGGTTTTATCCGACCGAGTGTATCGCCATGGGGAGCACCAGTGCTGTTTGTGAAGAAGAAAGACGAGACACTGAGAATGTGCATAGATTATCGGGAATTGAACAAATTGACCCTCAAGAACAAGTATCATCTGCCGAGGATAGACGACCTGTTCGACCAACTCAGGGGAGCAGGAGTATTTTCAAAAATGGATTTAAGGTCAGGATATCATCAGTTCAGAGTACGAAGAGAAGACATACCCAAGACGGCATTCCGAACGAGGTATGGGCATTTTGAGTTTGTAGTAATGCCGTTTGGACTGACAAATGCACCTGCAGTATTTATGAACTTAATGAATCGAGTATTCCATCCATACTTGGACAAGTTCGTCCTGGTGTTCATAGATGATGTACTGGTTTACTCGAAGAATGAAAAAGAACATGAGAAGCACCTAAGGATCACGTTGGAAACACTAAGAACGGAGAAGTTGTATGCCAAGTTCAGTAAGTGTGATTTCTGGCTAAAGGAAGTGAATTTTCTGGGGCATATTGTGACGGCCGAAGGGATTCGAGTTGACCCCACAAAGGTGGAGGCCGTACAACAGTGGAAGGCGCCAAAGACCCCAAACGAGATTCGGAGTTTCCTTGGACTGGCAGGATACTACCGGAGATTTATTGAAGGATTTTCTAAAATCGCAAGGCCGATGACTCAACACCTAAAAAAGGGGACCAAGGTCAATTGGACACCGGAGTGTGAGGCTAGTTTCCAGTTGTTGAAAGAGAAGTTGACCACCGCACCTATTCTAGCCGTGCCGGAACCAGGAGTAGACTATGTGGTTTACACTGATGCGTCGAAGGTTGGACTGGGGTGTGTTTTGATGCAGAACGGTAAGGTGATTGCCTATGCTTCGCGTCAATTGAGGCCACACGAGTTAAACTACCCTACCCATGACTTGGAATTAGCAGCCGTGGTGCATGCATTGAAGATTTGGAGGCACCATCTCTACGGAGTTCGGTGTGAGATTTTTACCGACCATAAGAGTCTAAAATACTTCTTTTAACAGAAAGACTTGAACATGAGGCAACGCAGATGGCTCGAACTAGTCAAGGATTATGACTGTGGCATTAACTATCATCCCGGCAAAGCAAACGTAGTGGCAGATGCATTGAGCCGGAAAGCTCAACCACAATTGGCGACATTTCTCACTCGGGAAGCGGAGTTGGTTTGCGAATTCGGCAAGATACGATTGGAAGTAGTGAGAGCTCCGGAGACCGTGAAGGGAAAGATCGCCACCTTGGTAATTGTATCCGATCTGCGAACAAGGATAATGGAAGGACAACGAAATGATGAAAATTTAGAGAAGGTGAGGAAGGGCGAGCAAGAGAAATTTCGAGAGGAGGCTGATAATGCTCTCACTTATGAAAGGAGACTTTATGTGCCAGACGACGAAGGACTTCGAAATGAAATTTTGACCGAGGCACACGAGACTCCATACACCGCTCATCCTGGAAGTACGAAGATGTACCAGGACTTGAAGGGATCAATCTGGTGGGATGGAATGAAGAGGGACATAGCTTCGTTTGTGGAAAGATGTTTGGCGTGTCAACAAGTAAAAGCTTTACATCAACGACCCTATGGGAAGCTGCAACCGTTGGAAATCCAGGAGTGGAAATGGGAACACATCGCCATGGATTTTGTGACGGGATTACCAAAGACCCGGCAAGGGAATACAACCATTTGGGTAATCATAGACCGCCTCACCAAGAGTGCGCATTTTACACCTATCCCTATAACTCATGGATCCGACAAACTGGCCCGGATTTATGTGAAAGAAATCATTCGGCTACATGGGGTGTAATGACCCGAAATTCTGTAACTCAGAAATTAGTTAAAATTTGTTAGGTTTTTTAATACAATATTTAAGTTGTAAGGTGTCAGATTAGTAGGGAAATAAATAAGTATAAATGTATTTTGAAAAAGATATAAAAAAATGAATAAAAAAAAGAGAAGAAGAAAAAAGAAAAGGAAATTAGAAAGGGAGGAGAAATATCTCCCTCTAGAACTTACGGGAATTATCATTCCCACTCCTTCTACACTTTCATTTTTACACACATACACTGCCATGGAGTTACACACACACAACGATGTTGTCATCTCCTTCCGGCGACCGACTCCTTACTTCTCTCTCTCCCTATTTCTCTCTCTCTCGTCGGCAATTGAAGAAATTTTCCAGATTCTCCGTCGCCGTCTCCAGCTGCTTTAGTCGCTCCGACGCCGCTGCACAGAACCGTCGGCTTCTGCTCGCCGGGATAACGACGCTGCCGTCGACGTCTGCTACAAGCTTCGTTCGCTGCTGTGCAGCCCCCCCCGCCGGGAAGGTGCCGCTGTACCGCCGGGAAGACGCGACGCCGCTGTTGTCAGCAGCCTCCGTCGGTCATTCTCTGCCACTCTGTTGCCCCGATTTACCCCGAAACAGCCCCGACGCCTCTGATACCAACCCGATTCGTTAAAGGTAAGGTAACACAAGCAAGGAGGAACAAGAATCTGGGATTTCGATGTCAAGGCTCGTTGGACTTGAGGTAGTATATTCTATATTAGGTCCTAATTCTTGAATTAAGTGCACGTAATTGCATTTTGAGTTTTTGCGTGCTAAATTATGATACAATACGTGATTATCATATATTATCTATAGCTTGCAAATATGTGAGGGAGGCTGTGAATGATAATAATGAATGCTTTGAAACTTACTACGTCTATGTAAGGTGATATTGTGGGAAAACCAGTAATTGACGTGATATGTTTTGGAAATTGTTGGGCTGCTTGTTTGAATGTAGGGATAACATAGAGTACTTAAAGAGGGCTTTGGAAGCTTGCTTTGCTAATTTGATTTAGTTTAGGGATTATGTAGCTGGGAGGCCCTTTGCTTAACCTTGTGCTAGTGTCATTGTATTCCACAGTTAATTATTTTCTTGATCACAGTTCCTTTGTATGCTTGTTAGTTTGACATACATTCGATAGACCAGAGGAAATAGAAGGAAAAAAAAAATACTCACTAGCTTTGGTTGATCATATCTGTAACCAAACTCTGGTTTCATTAGTTTTTTTTTAAATAGGCAATCACATTGAGTGAACAGTTACATGGTTTCAATTGCAAAACATGTTGTCACATTTGCTTTATTTCTGGTTTACTTTATCACATTATCAGGCTGTGTTGGAAACAGTAGCTAGAGTGAAGCCAAAGAAAGCAACGAGACAACTATTGTGTCACGTTCTGGCAGCATATTTCGACTTCAGTTAACCAAGTAAACGACCTCATTTTCTTACCAAATTTTAGCTGAACATAGTTTTGCGTGTCTTCTGCCTTGTGACCGAAATTCAGCTTCATCCGAGTTCAAATAGATTTATAGTGATTTTTCCAATACAATCTGCCCTGTTCAGGCTGGTTAGGGGGAAAACGATTATAAACTCTAAATGACTAGGAATTTCCAGCTCAAAATTCATCCCTACAAACTACACATGTATGAACTTATTTTGCCTCTGATTTTGTTGAGTTTCGACTTTCGAGTCGGTCTGAATGATTTTTCATAGTTGGTCCATTTTCTGTAAAATCTTGGGATATGATAACAGTTGAAATGCTTATGCTTTAACCTTATTTTTTTGGACAAGTGTATGAAGATATGATTCCTAATGTGAAATCTTGAAGGAGAAATAGTTGTTTTTGACTAAGCTAATGTCTTGTAGGATAAATGCATAAATAATAGACAATAATTATGAAATTAAGTTAGAAAATAATGGTTAATAGTATGAATTTGATACTTTATATGCGAAAGTGAAATATATATTGAAGGGTAATCCTACCCCAGGAAATAACAAGGACAAGGACAAGGAGCAGGAATAAAGGGATTCTTGTGTCAAGGGCGTTTTGGATTTCAAGGTAGTGTATTCTACATTAGGTCTTAATTCCTGAATTAAGTCTACGCTATTGCATATAGAATCTTATGTTCTTTTATGTGATTTGTATATGTTATTTGTGACGTGAAATATGCGAATTTTGTATATGCGATGGCATTGTGAGAGTTGAAATTTAATCTGTTTATCTGATCTGATATGGTATGAAAAGAAGATACTGATGTGTTATGTTAGTAATTATTGAAAATAAGTATTGATATTTAATTGAGTATATTTGACTGTGTTTACGCCCCGTGCTTGAGTGTGTTCTGTGGGTACAATTGGCATGCCATAGGACAGCAGCGCTGCATTATCTGTGATCTCTCGTCTTCTGGATAACCGAAGCGAGGATCGTCTGTTATCTGATGGGCCCCTATCTGATCGATCTGTCTGATATGCACCCTATGGGTGGTGGTCTATTCCCGGGATTATCTGTCTGCACCCTAATGGGTGGTCTGTGCGGCGTCCTCTCGAGGACCATGACCGCGTCTGTATCTGAATTCTGTTCTGATCTGGTCCGCGTACCCTAGTTTGTCACTAAGCACTTAATGGGGCTATATGTGTTCTATGAGAACAATGGTGATTGTTATATGTGTTATGCTATGTGATTGTGTGAAACCTATGTTATAACTCTGATATATCTGGTACATGAGAGCAGATTTTGTTATATGTGTTTGGATATGTGAAAGCTATATTCTTATGTGAAAAACGATATTATGTGATGCTAAATGATATATTCTGATACAAATGATCCTCTGATGCAAAAAGGTGAATCTGACATTGTTAGATATGATTTGACGTTGTATGAAGTTATGATGTTGCTCGACACTAGCAATTGATAATTGATCATGTTTATTGGTATATTATGAGATTATATAATTATGCCTTCAGTAAGTCCCAAGAAATCAAAGGAGGAAAGGTCAGACCTTTATTGTTGGTTACTTTGATATGTATATGGTTATGAGAATGTTGGCGATCTGTATACGCGTTGGTGTATAAATAATATTGTGACATATTCTGTGGTTAGCTCGATAATTGGTGATGTGAACTTTACTTTGTGTACTATATTATTAGTTTATGAATTTATATGTGATTATGAATCTGGTAAATTCCATGAGATCAAGGAATGATGACCTAAATTTATGATTATGATGTTGGGAGTTTTGATATTAGATATATGTAAATGGATATGATGAGGTAGGCTTTGGAGTGTCTTCTAGATTAATAATAATGAAAACACGTAGGTTGCATAACGTTTACTTAACCCCGGAAATTAGGCTCTAATGTTGAGTATACTACTGGGCTTGTTGAAGCTCACCCATTTCTTTTTCCCCTCTGCAGATTAGAGGATCAGACCTAGCTCTTTTGTTGTACAGCTGCTCAGCCAGGTCACTAGCCAGTCTTTTGAGTTCGAGTAATTCTTGGATATGTTAGTTGTGGCATGTATAGAAAGTGTAATGTAGTTTGGACGTTTCACTTACTTCGTTATCCAGGTTGTATATATATATATAGACTTTTGGGAAACAGGTTTATGGTCCAATTTCAGACGTTATATAGCAGTTTTTCTGTTTGCTAAGTAAATGAAAAATTAATTAATCTATAAACAAAAAAAAAGAATCAAGGATTTTCTGTTAAGTCGGGATTTGTACCGAAAGGTGACATCACTTATTCGATTATTAAATTAATCGGGTTAGGGGTGTTACATGGGGTGCCAGTAACAATCACGTCAGACCGAGATACAAGGTTCACTTCAAGGTTTTGGATAAGTCTGCAACGAGAGCTTGGTACACGACTGAATTTTAGTACTGCTTTCCATCCACAAACCGATGGACAGTCCGAGAGAACGATTCAAACTCTCGAGGACATGTTGAGAGCAGTGGTTCTCGACAGAGGATAAAATTGGGAAGTTGTACTACCGTTGATCGAGTTTGCCTACAACAACAGTTTCCAGGCGACAATAAATATGGCCCCATATGAAGCATTGTACGGGAGAGAGTGTAGATCACCACTCTACTGGGATGAGGTTGGTGAAAGAAGAATACTCGGGCCAGATTCGATCGAGGAGATGATTGAGATTGTGCGACAAATTCGACAAAGGATAAAAGAAGCTTAAGACCGACAGAAGTCGTATGCTGATGTCCGGCGTACAGATTTACAGTTCAATACGAGAGATAAGGTGTTCTTGAAAGTATCTCCGTCGAAGGGGATAACGAGGTTTGGTGTAAAGGGGAAGTTGAAGACACGATACGTAGGGCCTTATGAAATTCTTGAGAAGGTGGGACCCGTAGCGTATAGGTTGGCACTGCCACCGAGTTTTGGGACTATGCATAACGTGTTCCATGTGTCATAAATACGAAAGTATGTGTTCGATCCCAAACACGTGGTTCATCAAGAGGAAATGATTTTGAATCCCGACTTGAGTTATGAGGAGAAGCCCGAAGCTATTCTGGACAGGAAAGTGCAAGAATTGAGAAATAAATCGATCGCGTCCGTGAAAGTACTTTGGAAACACCATGGCCACGAGGAGGCTACTTGGGAACTCGAGGATAAAATGAAAGAGAAATACCCGGAGTTGTTCGTTAGAAATGAGTAAATTTCGGGACAAAATTTCTGTTAAGGTGGGTGGAATGTAACACTCGTACTTTTAAGTACGAATCTAATTTATGAAACGAAATAATTGATAAAATTATTTCGGATTTTATGCTTCTCGTTAATGTGCCTTGAGTGGAGTGTTGTTTATGTGTTTAATGTGGAAAAATAGGAAACGTGCTTATTTTGTTTAATTATGAACGATGGGAGACAAGTGGAAGGTCTCGTTGAAAGAATGACGACGATATTGCTATATTTAGCAAGACGAATGAAATACGTGGAGATGATTTTTTTTATGGAAGACGACGTGCGTAAATCGATGAATGGTTGAAGGAACTATATTTGGAATAACACCAAATATGAGTTGTGCCGTTAAACGTGCTTTAATTTTTTTTGGTTGTGAAGAGCGAGATAACAAAATTTAATAAAGACGCGTGAATTTTAATTATCAAAGGAAAATACGAGAAAATAAAGTATGTATTTACTTGGGTACATACAATGGCCTTGGGCCATAACAATCAAAAAAGCCTAACAATTTAAATATTATACTAACTTGGGCTTCCAATTAAATTGAGCCCAAGACCATTAAATTAATTTAGAAGCCCAATTTCTTTCCAAACAATTGGGAGCAAGCCCAAAAGCCTTTCTTCTTCCTCTTCCTCACAATGTGGTCGACGGCTTCTTCACAATGAGACCCTCCAATTTCCACTCCTTCCACCTTCTATCTTCCACCATCAATGCCCACAAACCAAGAGTCACCACCACTTCTCAATTTATGCTCTTCTCTAACTCCTCACATTACACTACACACACAAAAAGGAGAGAGAGAGAGAGAGTGAGAGAACCGAGAGAGAGCCGAGAAAAAGCAAGAGGAGGAGGAGTCCATTTTTACCATTCTTGTCCATTCACCACCAAAATCAACCATTTATTTTGAGGTATACTCTTTTCTAAATCTTAAAGCATGAGTAAATGGTAGCTTGCATATATCATTTCATAATTCCTTTCCATAACCAACTCAACCAATTAGCAATTGAAACAAATCGAATAATCGCCGTATGTAATCGAAAGTACGAAAGAACTTAACTTTAAAATAATAACGCGTGTTGCGGTTTGATTCGGGGTCGTTCGGGGTGGTTTTGGAGAAAGGGAAGCCGCTGCCGGCGACGGGCAGCGGCGGACAGCCGCGCTCGATGTCCCCGGTGCGGACAGCGGCTCCAAGCGCGACGACAGTAGCTCTCTTCCCCGTGGCAGCAGCGGCGGCGTCGTGGCAAAGTGGTAGCTGTCTCGCGGCAGCAGCAGCATCACGGCAGCTCCCGGCGACTTCTGCAGCGACGGCTGCGACGGAGGCGACTCCCTGGCGAGACAGCAGCGGCATCGTGACGACGACGGCAGCCGGGGAGTCGGAGGAAACCGACGGGAATTCAGGGATCGATTCTGGTTTCCGTCGGATGTAGAAGAAAGGTGTAGAGTAGAGAGGGAGAGAGAAGATAGAGAGAGAGATAAAAGAATGGGGCCATTTTGTTTATTTAAAAGTTTGGGCCTTTTGTTTCTTTTAATGAATTGGGCCTCTAATTTTAAATTGGTTTAGTCGTTAGATGGGCTCTATTTAATTGTTGGGTTTTAAGAATTAAGATTTGAGAAGTAAGAGGTGAGGTAAATAATTAAGTCTCGGGCTTTTAAATAAAATCTTCGGGCCGATATTTAATCGTGACGAGTTATTTAATAATTCCCGAAAAAATACAGAAGGAAGAATAATTTTATCGTAAGTATGAAATAATATATTTCCAAGGTAAATAATTGCGATAGTTAAAGTATGCGCTTAAATAATTTTTAGAAATTATTTTCGACGTCATGGAAAATACAAGGAGCCAACGGAGGAAAGAACGAGCGTAAGCGGCCGACCGGCGTCGCACGCGACGCCTTGGGCAGCCACCGAATAATCGAAAATACACGAAAATCGAGAAAACAAAATAAAAGATTTTAATTGGAGTGCATGCATTCTAAATATCTTCGTTACCAAGAATTTGATATGGACTTTATGTATTTTCCGAAAAGGTGGTTCACACGGCCGCTAAAATCGGAACGAGAAGCTACTTAAGAAAAACTCTAAGCTTTTGAGGTGGGCTTTATTACTTAAACTTTTTATTTGAAATTGATATGTCTATGGTAAAATAAGGGAGGTTTAAAATATTATGTCATGCCGTGTTTTATGTTTTGAAATTGCCTATCTGATTGTCTACTAGAATAATGTTCTACTAGACTTTGATGGTTAACGAATTCGGGTCTAACTAGGGTCTAAGCCCTACTTAGGCTAGTGCACTGATGGGGATCGTGAGCCGTCCCCTAGGTCAGCCGGTCCAGTGATCGAGTTTGTGGCCACATTCTCATTTCACATGATGGTTCAGATATGGTATATGATGGAGGATGACGATTGTCCGCGCGGACACTATTTTAAGGAATGATTTTAGTGTTTCTCGGCCTTTTTAAAGTAAAACCCGAGATTCACTCGATGATGGCTTGACATTACTTAAACGATAAATGTATTTTGGGCATGAGTTCACTGGGTGTATCAAGTACTCAGCCCCTGCATATGTTTTCCCTATGTGCATGTTGAGCAAGGTCGGGAGGCGGAGGATGTTGAGCGATGACCCAAGAACGTATTCAATCACTGTTCCGGTTACTACTATGTCTTCATACATAGTAGTAGCTAAACTCTCATTTGCTTCTGCTACTAAATGTTTTAAGAATTTCTGTTATTTTCTTTGAACTGTTGAACTCTGTCATTTTCGTTATGTAATTTCGGGATTGAACCTTTGGTTTGAATAAATGAAATTTCATCTTTGAGCGATATGTCGTACTTCCTTGATCGCTACCCCCTTCTTCCCCGCTTCTTAACTCCCCCACTAGTCACGATTCCCCGTGCTTCCTATCTTTAGGAAGTGAGGTCGTGACACTTGAAGATTCCGGCCACCTGCCGGCGAGGAGCATCATGCCTGATTCATTCCAGCCGTCGTAGTTCCAGAAATTTCTCCAGTTTCAGTTTCCGATGAGCCAAACAATCTTTTACTTGCTTTGTTTTTAAGATTTCTTAGTTTAAGTACTTGTTTTTTTTTGCTTGCCTTTGACTTGGATTCCAGTAGCTACTTAGTTGGAACATCTTTTGGGTGATAATCTTGAATGCAATGAAGTTTATTGTGGTTTTATTTTGTGTTTCAGCTTGCTTATTATTTCTTTATGCCTAGTAGCTAGATCTGATAGTTTTACGTTGATTTCTGTTGTTTAAGTGCTTGAATCTGCTTTGCTTAGTTATATCTAGGTTTTCTTGGAGTGTTTACAAGTTTTAATCAGGTTAAGTTCCTAAAAAATGCATGGGAATCGTTTCTGCTTGCTTCTGTCACCTTGTCTCGCTGACCAGTTTGCGTAGATCTCAGTTTTCTTAGCTTTCGTTCTCGATTTCAAGTTAAATATTGCATTTACGAATTTTCAAGCTTGATCATTAATCAATGGAGTTTGTTAGATCTTGTTTGTTTAGCTTGGTGAAGTAGATAATGTCACAATCAAAGAATGGGACCACTTGTGTTGCTTTTGTTGCTTTTTGCTTTTGTACTTGCATTTTTTCAGCTTTTCTGCACACCTAGGAGACAATTTGCCAGCATGTGCTTTGATTCTCTTTACATTTTGTTTAGGTATTTTTTGTAAGTTTTGTCTAGTAGTTTCTCACATGCACACTCGTACCCTAATTTACACACACACTTTATTTTCTTTTATCACGTAGCATTTAGAGCCCACCCTGACCTACTGGTCAGGAGGGGTATAGGTTCCATTTCATTTTCCGACTAGGTAAAACTCAACCCCCAAAAAAAGCGTGGTAGCTAACCAACCGCTCCCAGAATGTCATCGCAAGTGTATCTCGCCTACATCCATCTCTGTGGGATTCGACCCTTACTCCACTATACTAGCCAGTAAAAGTGGGTTGAGGTATTTTTTTGTTGATAGGGAAGATAGACACAGACCCAACGACACAGCTAGGTCTAGGTACCCTCCTGGCCAGTTGACACACACACACAGAGTCATAGTCTCATCTTTTCCCTCTATCAAATGGCGCCGTTGCCGGGGATGGATGGCGTTTTTGCATACATCTGTTGCATGACACTTTGGTGTACATATAGTTAATTGTTTTTCTTTTATTTTGTTTCTTAGTTTATGAGGAGTTTTGTTAAGAATTTTGGTGTATTTTTTGTAAATAAACTTTTCTTTATTTTTTGTGTTCCGCAGTTAAATGAAACTGAGTCCAACTGGCCAAAGGAAGAAGGGGCAAATCCAGTCACCACTCATTCAGAATTAACCACTGCCTTGCCTGTTGACTTGGATGCGAGCGGTGAGGAGGATCGCGGCACAGCCATCAAGAGTGAACCGGAATCAATATCCGCAACTGAAGAGGAGAAAGCCAACATGGCTAACCAGGAAAATGATCCCGAGATAAGCTCGTTGTACGCTCACTTGGATGGCGAACCACCACAAGCAATCATCACGACCCTAGGACAAGAAGCAATCTACGTGGAGCCCCACATTATGGCCGTCCTGCCTGTGTTTTTGGGAAGGAGTTGTGACAGCCCATATGACTTCTTGCATGAATTTTGCAAAATCTGCAAGGCTCTAAAGCGGCCAGCGGGGTCGAGCGAAGGCGACTACAGACTGAAGGCCCTTCCCTTTGCCCTTAAAGGGGAGGCGAATACTTGGTTCAAGAGGCTGCCACCAAATTGTATCAGAACCTGGTCTGACTTCAAGATGATGTTCTTGGATCAGTTCTTCCCAGCGGCCAGGGAAAGTGCACTAAGAGATAAAATCCGAGGAGTTACACAAGGTTATGATGAGACCCTGAGTCAGTACTGGTCAAGATACATGAGTCTATTGGACGCATGCCTAAACCACCACATGTTGGAAGTAGAAATTTACTCGATTTTCTATGAGAGGATGAATGCGGAGAGCAAGGACTTAGTGAACTCATCAAGTGGAGGAAGTTTTTCCAAACTACGAGTTAGTGAGGCCAAGAGAATCATGGAAAGACTTCTCTACGCGAAAAGAGCCTATGACAATCCACGTACTCTCCCGTCTAGAAGAGGTATGGCAAATGCTGCAGCAGTGGGAAATAATAATCAATTAGAGAGTCGGATTGACAAGCTCGAGAGGGCACTTTTGTCAGCAATTAAGAAGAGTAAACTGCAAGTTCCTCCAGTTAATGCCACCACTGTAACTGCCCAAGAGGATCACTATCCAAATACGACTGGGCTTTGGAATTCAAATAGGAACTGGAATCCTGAAAAGCAGGAGGACACACCTTGGAGAGAACACCTGGACTTTAGATGGGGAGAGGGAAACTCTAACCAGCCCAACCCACCTCAGAATGCATACGATGGACCCCCAGCCCAAGATTCACAGCCGAACTGGTCAGGAAGAAACCAGCATAATCCGCACCCACCAAATCCATATCAAAATACCACCTATGTGCCACAATATCAGATGGGAAACTAGAATTACAAATCTCATTCACCCCAACATTGCCAAAATCACCCATGCCCTAACCCTAACCAGCATCACCACCCCAACCAGTTCAGTCAGTACCCTTCACATTAATCAGCCAAACTACCCTTACAATCAAAACCATCCCATCTACCAGTCGCATCCCAACGGCCAGTATAACTCCCATCACCAGCAAAATCCCTACCTACACCACCTGAATCCCAATCACAGCCAACCCCACAACTCTAACCAATTCAGCCAGTACCCCTCTCATCAAAATCAGCCAAACTATACCTAGCACCCATACCCTAACACCCAGTATAATCCCCACCATCAGCAAAATCTTAACCATTTCCTACACCAAAACAAGTCAGGAAGATCTATGGAAGAGATGATGGGAGAGATGCTTGCTTACCAGCAAACCATAAGGAGTGAATTTCAATCAAATAATGAAGTGGTGCAAGGCATGCAAAATGCCCAGAAAGAGCATAAGGAAAATATGGACATGCTGAATAAGCAACTGTCCTACCTGGCCAGTTCGATGAACGAGATTTGTGGGAATGCAGAAACGCTCCCAGTTACGGTGCACATACCTGACAAGGCTAATGTGAGGAAGGTGACATTGTGGTCAGGAACATCCTACAAGGAGCCTGAACGGAAGGAGTCATTTGGGGAATAAAGCAAGACGAAGGATAAGGGGGACATACTGACCAAGAAGAGTGGTCCTGATGAAACTGATCCAGTTGTTGAACCTCAAATCAAATAGGTCCGGAAGAGAGTTCAAGGGAAACCACTAAAGAACCTGATGAAGAGGTGAAGGAAGAAAAATCATTCCCTTACTGTTTTGTAAAAAAGAGGAAGGAGGGAGAACCCGTAGATTACATGTCTATCTTTGGGAAACTTGAAGTGACCATACCTTGCATCCAAGCTGTAAAGCTACCTCCACTCGGTACAAATATAAAGGTGTACATAGTTGGAATTACAAGGGAGGAAGAAAAGATTGTGACAGAAGGCAACACTCTAACCATGGTCTTGAAGAAGCTACCACCCAAGAGGAGTGACCCAAGATGGTGTGATCTAACTAGTAGCCAAACGCTTACTGACCAGGATATTGAAGAGACTATTTGTCAGAAGTCAAGATTCACTAGAGCCACTAGGGCTCACCAACTGGCCGAGAAGAAGGCAGAGAGAAAACAAGGGCCGAAGCGCGCATCGAGGCGAATCATCGGGCGTAGGATTGAGAAAAAGAAGGGCCCAACAAGTTCATGATCTTGTAGAGATCTCAAGCGAGGAGGACAAGACTCCTTGCAACAAAAAGAAGAGCAAGGACACTAATACTGGCCAAGAAGATAGTGGACCTCCTACATGTAACACCCCTTACTCGGTTAGTTTTAACCGAATAAGTGACTTTACCTTTCGGTACGATCGATAAACAAAACCTGCCTATTTTTTTTTCTTACCATTTTGCAACCACTCAACATACAACACTATCATAAAAGAAACTAAACCTGATAACACAACTATTTACTACTATACATAACAAAATAACATTAACTTGTTTCGATAGATATATATACAACTTCACTAGCAAAAAGAAGGTTATAACCTTACATTTGTAACCCAACTATTTACAAACAAAAGAGCCTAAGCATGCCACGTGTAAACTCCAACTTTACCTGCAAAAAGGGGGGGGGTAGTGACTTGACACGTGCTGCTGCCAGCTAGCGGGTTCACTCGCTTCTATACTCTGCAAGAGGGAGAAGAAATGGGGGTGAGCTTCGAAAAGCTCGTAGTGTAATCGCATTCCAGAGTAAAACCTCTAAAACTTCAATCTATATCACTATCACAAGTAAACACTTTATTACCTGGAATGTCGTACAACACATATTCAATTTATATCGGCATCAATATACAAGTTCAAACCAATGTCACCCAGCATAAGCATTCATAACAGTTTGAATCATTTAAAGAAATCACTTATATAGTTTACAAATAGTGCAACATCACAATCATTTTAATCATGTAATACTTTCAATAATAACCATCTATCACCTATCAATCAGAATTATATAACACAATACAACAAAACTTTACCTGAGGAAAACATAACTATTTAAAGAATTCAAAGCACAACTATATTATTTCAAAAATAGAGCCCCCGAGTTATGTTGAGTGATGGACACAGGTACACGGACACTATCTGTAGCCCGATGAGGGCGTTTATCATGTAAGTCCGTATCGGACACGGTAATCTTTCATATGGCCTATGCAAGACAACTGTCATATATTACTCATATAGGGTACCTTTCAACTATCGATATATCATATAGACCATCGCTTCGGTTATCCAGAAGACGAGTGATCAACATGTGTGCAGTACTGCTGTCCTATGGCATGCCAACTATACCATGTGATTCACTCAAGCAATGGGGCATAACGCAACTATTTCACATCAACTTTCACATTATTCGACACATATAGCTATTTACATCACTTTGAAGTATATAAAAGCCACACAATCATTTTTAAGTTCTATGCATAAGCATGCGAATCACAAACAAGTAGTAAAATTTATCGAAGTTAAAGGAATTAAATTCTAGAACACGCGTACACTACCTGTACACGTCAAAAAAATGCTATTACTTGCTTAGTCAACCATGGAGGTGCCCTTTTCCCTTATCGCTTGTGCTTGCACTCGGTTCACCTAATTTTTAAACAAACACATATAAAAATTATAAATAAACACTTAAAGCACAAATATGGAAGCTAAAATATCACATCTATCTATTTCCCTTTTAGCATAAAACCTCTATTCTCAACTTGAAAGCTATAAAAAAAAACATTGACTGCATTACATCATCTTCATATAATAAACTGACTTAGCTCGGATATAACTAGGGGTCGAGCCCTACACCAAAATAAACCTCTAGGTATCTATTTTAATTACAAAAAAGGTTTTCCTCAAAATTCCAAGGGATTAGGGAGTTATGAACATTTTACTACAGCCTGCCAGTTTGTGACAGATTCTGGCGACTGTTTAGCATGAATATTTAAAAATAGCAAACGTTGATGAAATGCTCTGAAATTTTACAGACATCTTCCCAAGACCTTCTAGTATGCATAAAAATTTTTAGAACATAAATTCTAGCATGTTAAGGTGGCCGGAAATGATCAGTACAGCAGCACTAGAACAGCCTACATACAAGCTATTTTCTATTTGTGTATCATTGGGTAATTTCCCCAAACACTTCATGTTCAATAACAAGATTACATGGTTTTAGTCCAATTATGACTCATCTCCAACAATTGAAATCCCCAATTCAAGAACCCTAATTTTTTGACCAAACAAAAGGATCACAACAAATTAACACCGATACTACACATAAAAACAAGATTAAAGAGTTCATGGGATAATCTAACCTCCTACTGTACCTATTTTGGATATTGGTTTGATGTAGATTTGAATTTCAATTTATAACATGGAGATAGACTAATGGGAATTGGGACTTGGGTAAGCTATGTGCGTTTTCGGCATCCCGACAACTTCGCCGGTGATTTCGGGGCTAAGGTGTGCAGCTGAACGGAGGGAGAGAGCAGGCTGTTGAAAATTTACACAGAGAGAGGGGTGGAACTTGGCGTGAAGAGGGAGTGGAAAAAGAGAAAAGAGGTGAGGAGAGAGAGAATAGTTAATTTCTACCCTAATTCCTTTTTCATACACACATTACACGTAACACTCCCACTTCCACCTCACTTACTATTATTTTTTTCTTCTTTTTCTTTATCTTATCTTATCTTCTCTTCTTTTTTTTCATTCTAATTTCTAATTGCTATATTTATCTCTTCTATTCCTAACAAAACATATACATATAAAACCACTAACTAAACTATAAATCCTAATCTCTAATTTCTAATTCTTCTAAGGTTGGGATATTACACTACAAAACCTGGGGAGGATCCAAAACATGCAAAAACCAAGTCATCGACCCCTGCTGTTGCTGGACATCCGTCATCGACCCTTACTATCCAGGAAGGGGGTTCTCCTACAAAACCTGGGTAGAACCCGACTGCAACTTTCGCCCAGCCAGTACAGGAGGCCAACATCGACAATCCACTTGCCATCCCTGCTGCCCAGAAAGAGACACCAGTACCAGAAATCGACTTACAGGAAAATCAAGATAAATAAGGAAAATGCAACCAAGAAAGAAATAGCAAAGGCAATGGGGAAGCAAAGCAAAAGAAGGAGACCAAGAAGCCCAGGGTGGTCCTATCGGCCATTATCATCAAGAAGCCGGGACAAGTGCCCAAACTGATCGGGAGCAAGGTCCCCAGCAACCATCATCTGCAGCCCATGGAAAAGAGAAAAATCAAGGGGACTTTCAAGAATCATAAGAAAAAGAGTGACACCCCTGATGTGTACCAACAAAGGAACCCTACCAACTGACCAGTTAGCTTTCTTTTTATTTTCAGTAAACTTGAGTTTTTTCTAGTTGTGTTGTTTCTATTTTTTTTGTACATGTTTTAGCATGCGTATACGCTCATTCATAACACTTAGCCTATTCCATAGTCTAAGTGTGAGAAGACGGGGGTTTACAACGTAATATGTGTTTAGAATGTTAGAAGTTGTCTTTGTTTTGTGTTTTTTTATGTGAGTCCTATACTTTCTTCCACTTAGCCTATTGCATAGTCTAAGTGTGAGAAGTTTTTGTTGACATAGTATGTTTTGCATATTAGTTCTTGTTCCACATTGTCTATGTGTTCTCGATGTTCGTTATTCTTCTCCCACTTAGCCTATTGCATAGTCTAAGTGTGACAAGTTTCATATATAATATGTTTTCCATGTGTTATGTGTTTTATGGTTTTTTGTGCTTCTATGTGCTGGATACTGGTCATCCTGTTTTCCACTTCACTAAACTTGCGTGAAGGCAAGCAAGGATGAAATGGGAGGAGGAGATAATGTCCAGTATAATTGTATATATGTGTTGTCATGTGTCGAGTCAGTCCCTAGTAAGTCAGTTTATGTTAAGTTTTGTTTTTTTAGGACATGTGTTAAAACACAGGCTTAAAACTCAACTTATCCAATCTTAAGGCGAGATGATCGATCGAAATAAAACACACCAAGAGTAGAAACCACCTTTCTTAGATCCAGGCTAGTCTAGAGGATGCAAGTATGAAAGAAAAACCCGATTAGAAGCTAATTGTGAAAGCCCTCTTAAAATGGTTTGTTAAAAGCCTAAAGTGCAACCACTTTCTGCTAAACATTTAAAAAGAAAAGAAAAGAAAAGAGTGGCTGCCACATGATGCCTAGGGTAAGGTGACCGCGTGTAGCAAGTCCTGAAGGCATTAGGAAACCCCCCCATGCAAAAAAAAACCACCCTTAGAACCCCTCTTTCTAGCCAAATCTATACCCAGATATAACCCACTAGCCACTGGGACTGTGTGTGCGAGACATAAGGCAAGAAGGCGACTGGCCAGGAGGACGTACAAGAAAAATCAACTGGAGAAAGAAATCGAGAGGTAAGGAGAAAATCGACCAGGAAAAATTCTGGGTCCAAAAAAAATAAGAAGGAATAAGGGTGGCGAAGCCACATTAAAAAATATGTTGAAGAAAATGGTCGAAAACACTTGACCACAAAAAGAAGGAAGAAGGAATAAGGGTGGCGAAGCCACAAAGAAGCTACTGACCAGTTGGAGGTCAATATCAGGAAACGCCCAGCCAAAGAGAAGCAACTGTCAAAAGCCCAGATACACACAGTTTCCCCACATCAAAATAAAGTTATAGTTTTTGAACCTTAGAGCCTTAGGAACACCCACTCCATACACTACAAACCAATAGCCCCATTACAAGCCTTAAAGCCCTTCAGGAGCCGCACGTGAGATCTGAGTCCGAAGCATCTGTGGTTCAGCAATTTGAGAGAATAGTCCTAACATTTCTAGTGAGGAATGAGTGACTTAGCGAACCTAGCTTTTGGTTTATAAGAGTGGCGATCTTGACAAGCGGATAGACTAGCCAGTGAAGGGGAGGGTGGTAGAATTTCGAAGTTATTTACAGCCGGATCAATTCAACCCAAGGGGGAGGATTGATTAAAAATATAGCCTGTGTAATGTGTTTATGAGTTTTTTTTCTTTTGTCCGTTTTCTTGTTTTTTGTTTTCTGTGAGTCATCTATGTGTTGAAGAGTCTTTTAAGTTTTAGAGTCTTAGGTCGGTGAGGGGAGGTAACCAGGCTTGAGAACTCAACTCATTATTTTTATTTAGCTTGTTTCTTCATACTTGAGGACAAGTATGTGTTAAGTGTGACCAGTTTGAAGAGTCTCGTTCTCGGCCTTGGTTACTGGTCAGTATAAGGTGCTTTATTGGATAATATCTGCAAAATAGCTGCTAAATTGTGCATGTTGAAGTACTAAATCAGGAGGAAAGGTTCATAATGAATTCGAGTGAAAAAGCTGTGAAAAGTGTGCAAACTGGTTAGTATGAGCAGAAAATACGCAAACTGGTCAGGATGGATGCTACAGGACTGGACACGAGAAGGAAGGACTTGCTTGGAATAATCACCTATCTAAAGAAGGGCAAAATTTTCATTCCACATAAAGAGAAAGCCCTAGAAATTAGGGCAAGCCACCCTATAAATAGGAGCTGAACATAAAGAAAAGGGGGGAATTTTGACACCACTTCACTTAGGACTTATCATCACTACTGCATCACATTTGAGAAGAATAGCTCCACTAGCTCTTAGTTCCATCTAAATCCAGCAGCCTGACTTGAAGATTCCGTCCACCTGCCGGCGAGGAGCATCATGCCTGATTCATTCCAGCCGCCGTAGTTCCAGAAATTCCTCCAGTTTCAGTTTCCGATTAGCCAAACAATCTTTTACTTGCTTTGTTTTTAAGATTTCTTAGTTTAAGTACTTGTTTTTTTTGCTTGCCTTTGACTTGGATTCCAGTAGCTACTTAGTTGGAACATCTTTTGGGTGATAATCTTGAATGCAATGAAGTTTATTGTGGTTTTATTTTGTGTTTCAGATTGCTTATTATTTCTTTCTGCCTAGTAGCTAGATCTGGTAGTTTTACGTTGATTTCTGTTGTTTAAGTGCTCGAATCTGCTTTGCTTAGTTAGATCTAGGTTTTCTTGGAGTGTTTACAAGTTTTAATCAGGTTAAGTTCCTAAAAAATGCATGGGAATCGTTTCTGCTTGCTTCTGTCACCTTGTCTCGCTGACCAGTTTGCGTAGATCTCAGTTTTCTTAGCTTTCGTTCTCGATTTCAAGTTAAATATTGCATTTACGAATTTTCAAGCTTGATCATTAATCAATGGAGTTTGTTAGATCTTGTTTGTTTAGCTTGGTGAAGTAGATAATGTCACAATCAAAGAATGGGACCACTTGTGTTGCTTTTGTTGCTTTTTGCTTTTGTACTTGCATTTTTTCAGCTTTTCTGCACACCTAGGAGACAATTTGCCAGCATGTCCTTTGATTCTCTTTACATTTTGTTTAGGTATTTTTTGTAAGTTTTGTCTAGTAGTTTCTCACATGCACACTCGTACCCTAATTTACACACACACTTTAATTTCTTTTATCACGTAGCATTTAGAGCCCACCCTGACCTACTGGTCAGGAGGGGTATAGGTTCCATTTCATTTTCCGACTAGGTAAAACTCAACCCCCAAAAGAAGCGTGGTAGCTAACCAACCGCTCCCAGAATGTCATCGCAAGTGTATCTCGCCTACATCCATCTCTGTGGGATTCGACCCTTACTCCACTATACTAGCCAGTAAAAGTGGGTTGAGGTATTTTTTTGTTGATAGGGAAGATAGACACAGACCCAACGACACAGCTAGGTCTAGGTACCCTCCTGGCGAGTTGACACACACACACAGAGTCATAGTCTCATCTTTTCCCTCTATCAGTCCACAACAAACCTCCATCTCAAACTGAGACTGCATCGAAACACATAATGGGCCCGACTCAGACTTGTCAGGATCATCGGCCCCACTCGAACCTAGCTCTGATACCAGTTTGTTGTGACAGAATAGAGTAATTGTGTAATCGACAAACGAAAAGAACGTAAGGAGACACATATTTACGTGATTCGCCAATTGGCTACATCCACGGGCAGGAACGGAGAACAACTTGTATTATGACTGTAGTTACAGATTTCAGATCTAAGATCACGATCACAGAATTATGTTCTCTACTCACATATAAATAGGCACACATCAAACCTATCCTAATTCGGAAACATAATCCTATCCCAATTAGGAAACAAATTCAAGGCATACTAACATGGACAATCTATCTACCACCACCATGATAGTAGTATAACCCCGGGATTGCGACAGCCCCGTGATGAAGTCCATTGAAACGCCGTCCCATACCTGAGATGGAACGGGAAGAGGCTGGAGGAGCCCTGCCGGTTTCTGTTTCGAATACTTAGTAGATTGACAAACAACACAAGCATCCACAAAGTCCCTTACTTCCTTCCGCATCTTGGGCCAGTAAAATCCCGCAGCCAACAGATGGAACGTGGGGTCATGGCCCGGGTGGCCGGCTAGGGGTGTGCAATTATGTTCCTCCAAAAGCAGCTTCTTCATGGTTGACGAAGGGCTAACAAGCACCCTGCGATTAAAATAGATCAGCCCATCTGCCCATGACAAATGGGGCGGCGCCGCCCCCGACTTGATCTTCTCTGTCAACTCTACCAGATCGGGAAAAGAAGCTGTTTCCTTACGGAGGACCTCCAGCAGGCGCGATACTGACTCAACTTTATTTTACCCAATTAATACCCGCAAGTGTACGGGTGTCACGACCACAACTCCCTAGTATTAGTGAGTGTAGCTATTTCGCAACTAAATTAAACTCATCGGTGATAGGCTCATCATAAAAGAAATACTTAATTCAAGGAAATAGTCTTGAAGGAAAATGGGTACAACCAAGTCAAAATCAGAGTATTTAGGTCGATTACATTGTTTTACTAGAGCAATACTTAAATATGCAGCGGAAGGTTCCAAGACAAAATAACATGTATGGAGACATGCTATTTTAGCTACCTAACTACTTATTCTTAAGTCCTTCCCAACACCTTCAGCACCTCGATCACCTTCAACCTGCACGTTCGAAAAATAAACAATGCAGGGCTGAGTATTTGATATACCCAGTGGACTTAGTGCCAAAAACAGTTATTATTTGATTGTCAGCCATGGTTGATTGAACACGGGATATTTATTTGAAATATGACCCGAGTCACTAAATCCTTTTTCATTTCATAAATTTGATTGCGCAATCACATAAACATAACATACCATATCTGATCTTATGTAAACCGGGAATGTGGCCACATTCCACGACGGTCACTGGACCAGCCAACTCGAAAGCTAGCACACAGTCCCCATATGTGTACACTAGTCCGAGTAGGGTTTGCGGCCCTACTGGAACCCGAATTCGATTTAACATATTTGGCGTAGCCAAGCAGATAGGTAATCATAAAACAAAATGTGGCATGACAACTCATTAAAATATATTCACGTTTTCACATAAAATCACGTTTTGAAAGAAAAGCCACCTCGTTTGCTTAAACTCTCAAATGAACGTCCCTCGACTTGATTTCACTTAACGTGCGACGACGCCCCTTTATAAACAATAAGTATACTTAAATTAGACTTAAGTAATTATTTATTTAGCGTGCATGCATTCCTAAGCGTGTTATCATTTTATTCATCCTCTCCTAATTCCATAAAATCCTTAAGTATTAATTAAATCAAGCGATTTAATTTATTTAGAAATTTGCCGAATTATTCGTACATTAGTTAAATTCCGGAAATATTTTATTTTTAATGCTGCGAAATTAAAAGGTCGCTACACATCATTTAATTGGTAAAACATTAGGAGAACCTATAGTTTAATTCGATGTTTTCGTCATACTAGTATTTTAACTAGTGGTACATTCCATGATTTATTTTATTATTAGTATATCCTAATTTTATTTTCTTGGATTAACTACCTAATAGAAAATTTAGTAAAATCCCAATTTAATTAATTATCGGTTCATGTGTTAAAATGCCAGGCATAAAAATTTAGTGGCCCAAAAATAAATTCTATGGCCCAAATTTTAAGTTTAGTGGCCCTAACTAGTAAAAAGAAATGCAGTGGCCCATTCCTTTTTTAACAGATCTGGCCCAATTAATAGAATAGGCCAAAATAATCATTAAATTAGGGAGGCCCAACCCCTCCTACTACCTAACCCGTCGTCCCTCTCTTCTCAAATCTCCCTCACACTCCAACACCCCCAAATTGAAAACCCTAGAAGGAAAATCGGCGCCTCCACTCCCGTCACCACCGCCGTTCGTCGCTCACCGTCTCACTGCCCCGCCTCCGGCCCTTCGTCGCAGGTGTCGCACGGCCGGCGTTCCTCCATTCCCCTCTCTCTTTCTCACCTCTTCTCTGTCTCCGGTCAATTCCAAGGGAAGATGCTCACTGCGCTCTACGCCGAGCTCCGGTTCGTTTTACTCTCCGGCGGAATTGATGCCGCCGCCGCCTATTCCTCGCAGCGTTGTCACCGCTGTCTTCACAGCAGGGGTCGCTGCTGTTCTTCGAGCTACCGCCGTCAGCAGCTCGCCGTCGAGTCGATCCTACCGACGGTTGCTGCTTCCTCCGCCTTTCTTCTCTTCTAAAATCGAGTTTGCACTAAGAAAAGCCGGGTGGAATTAATCCACGGGATAATCACCGCTAGGTGAGAGTTTCTGGAATTTCGCCTGCTTTAGTAGGCTATCCGACCGGGTACATATTATAGGGTAATAATTCATCTGGCCGCGTCAGATTTTCTGGAGAGGGCAGTGTTCGTAAAACGGCCATAACTTCTTTTACAAGACTCCGATTGAGGCGTTTAAGAGACTCACGCGAAGCTCTTTCGAAGATGAAGAGAATGATATGCATTAGACGTTGATTGAATTTCAAAATCTCCAGTAAAATTGTCTCAAATCAAGGCTGCTGCACATCGACATATTTTATACCTTTTTCTACACATTCTTAACAAAATGGTCAACATACCAACATAATAGAAAGTAGATATAGACGAAATATGATCAAATTCATACAAAGCTACTGGAAAGAGGCAGAAAAGACGAGACCGATCAAGTTATATGGAAAGATAACTGATCGGGTGGATCAGTTTGCAATTGTCGTTGCGACTTGATCAAGACGCTTCTCTCTCTTTAAAAAACTGTTTATAACTCCCTATCATGCATTCTACTTTAAACAGTAAGAGACAAGTAGGGTCGATCCTTATGAGAAGCTGGTGCGTTGAGTGTGGGTTTTGGCTGCGGCCACGCTTTACGTTGAGAGTTTTAAACTACTAGATTAAATTAGGCACAATGTAAACTATCTACTTTATCAAGGGACATATCATGCTGGAAAAAGTAAACTGATCAGATAAGTGACAAATTGAAATAAATGACTTAACTACCTAAGCATGCTACGATTCTACGAGATACTTTACCATTCAACATTATGCAAGTTCAAACTTATGGATCTGGGAGTTTAAGACCAAAACTAAACTATAACTGTCAACAAGATTTCCGAAAACAAATAACTTTGATTTAAGAACAAAATTCTGAACAGATCTTGGAAAATGCGGAATACAAAACAAGAACGATTGCTTTCAACTACTTAACAACACGAAATTTAACTAAGTAACTAGAACTGAAATGAATGAAAGTGATAGATCCGAGAGATCCTCGGTCGGAAACTGAAACGGCAGCGAACGGATCTGGATTTCTCTGTCGCGCTCCTTCTCACTCTCTAGCTAACCATTCAAACTCTCTTATGGAAACGGAACTAAAACTACTGATAAAGAAAGGAAAAAGGTAGATCCCAAAAATCCCCCGCTATGGCGATGCGTCCTCTATTTATAGGCTCTTCGTAACAACCTCCAGCTGTGATAACAACTTTTGCAGTGAATCTTCGTCCTTGCTGGAATTGCGCGTGTTATCCGTCGATACGTGTCCCCTTTTCTGTTTCGCCGTGGTCCTTGGATAACTGATTGAGGATCGCTTTCTAGCGCATCGGCTATACGTGCCCTCTTTCTGTTTTGCAGTGGTCCCCGGCTAACTGCTTGACCATCAACTTGATCAACCTACACTGTTTTGGGCATTTTTCGCCTTCTGTGCCAACATGATCAGTTTGGCCTTGCTGCCTTGGTCAAGCGGCATTCCTGCACAATTAACACCCGCTTTCCGCGTAAAACTGATCAAGTAGCCTACATTTTACCCTCTAAACCAATGCATGAAATAGGCCTTATCAAACTGCTCACACTTAAAACATACTTGTCATCAAGTATAAAGAAAAAGAACAGAAGAAGAGAATAAAGAAAATTTCAGGCATGGTTTCTCGTTTCAAGAAAGTAAAAGAAGAAGAAGAAAAACACAAGACTCAAAACATAGACACATATTCGCATAGATGCATAAAACTGAATAAACTTCCAACAATCATACCCGAGGTTGAGGTCAATCCATTTGCCAGCAGCTTATGTTTCCACCCTTTCACATTCACTTGATCAAGGTGTCAGTTCGTCAAGATAGCTCAAATTTAAACCAACTGTTGAATTCACTCAGTCACTCATTTCTCACCAGAGATGTTAGGACTGTACACCTAGTAATTGTTGCACATTTAATACCTCGAGTCTGACTGCACAAGATAGTTCCTTAAGGTCTTTGTTATGGTTGTAATGGGGCTCAGCGTAGTAATGTGTTTAGGTAAGATCCTAGTGGTTCTAGGTTAAAATTTAAAAATATAAATTGGAAAAAGATAAATGAAAGGCACATGCGTCAAGAAACCAAGATCTGAACAACTTTACCGGATCAAGCTGGGTTCACTTCTTTGCTACTTGACAGCTCCCTTGGTCAGGCTACGACCTTAGCTTTTAACTTCCTGGCTTATCCTTAGCTATCGACTTACTGGGTCAGGTTACAAACTTTTTTTCCTGCCCTTTTTCAAATATATTTTTTTTCTTGATCAACCTAACTTTTTTATTTGATCAACTCGACTAATTGACTTGATCAACCTGGCTACCCATTTATTTCGATCCCTCTATCACTATTCCCTTTTCTTTTGAAATAGTCCATCTCTCGACCCATTTTTCTCATGTGTTTATAAAATGTAAAAATTTGGGTTTAGGGTTTCAAAAGACGGGTAAAAGTGTATACCGGCTCAACTTGGTTACTAAGGGGTGCCTTGTTTGATGAGGAGGGTTTGTGAAATGAAGGAAAAAAAGGCTCAAATGGTTAAGTCCTAATGCCTTTAGTCCTTACTACTTGTGCAATTTTCATCTAAATATCAAAAGGCAACCTTTCATTTTTTTGTAAAATTAGTAGAAAGTGTTCTACTTTGGCTTATAACTCACAATTTAGAGAGGCTTCACAAAGGATTTAACTTGAGCATTTCCATCATACTTACGTCATCCAAACTGATCAAGTTGAGCAATCAAGTTTCCACATGTAAACATGTTGTATCCTTTTTCTAACTATTCCCCAAGCATTCATGTCTCTCATTTACCCAATTTCATGCATACTGCTCTAAATTAATTCTATCTGTTTGTTTTTTTTTTAATTTGACATGTGTGATTTCAATTAGGCTAACCCTCCCCCCTCCCACTGTATATTAGCTCGCCCTCGAGAGACTAGATGAAGTGGAAAAAGGGTTAGGCAACAACGCAGGTATAACAAAAACCAAACAAGAACACATATTCAAGAAAAAGAACAAGAAATCCATAAACTTCTCACACTTAGACCAGACACTAGGCTAAGTGTGAAATGGAAAAAACATAGTAATTACATACCAAAAACAAAAATAAACACAGAAATTATTTTGAAACTGAAACGAGCCGGGTAAGATGTTATACTATTTCCTCCTTGATGGCTGGGCAGGTTGAGTAGAGGTGGGCCTGGTAGGAGCAGTGGCATGCCTTCCTTGTGGGGAGAGAGTAGAGGGAGGTGGTGGGTGCCTTGTGCTTGGTTGTCGTGCTAGAGAACTGGCTGGATCACGCACTACCTCCAACAGCCTCTCCATGACAGTCCCAATCCTGTTAATCTACACCAGGTGGGCTTGAGAGTTCTCCACCAGCTGCGCCATCATCTGCTCCATGCGCAGCTTCCAGTCGGCGTCTCTCTAGGCAGCCTCCTCCGTTCGCTCAACCCTTGGGGAGGCCATTATCGCTAGCTGGGGCCCTTAATGCTTGCTCGGGCTGGCTGGGCGTTCAGTATGCATCTGCCTTCATTCCAGCTGACCTCTTGATTGCTCACGCTGGCCGGTAGTATAGAAATGGAACCTCCCATGTCGTCCCTTCTCCAACACCTATATTCTGAAAAAGTAATCAAGGTCAAAAAGTTCAAGCGGAGGGCAACGAAGGGGGTGCCGTACACTCTACTGGTTCTCCAAATTCCAGTTTCTTCTTAAGTAGGCTCCAAGGAGGTGGCACACATTCAAGTGGCGTGCCGGGCATGTAGCGATCTGATGAATCGAATAAGCCAGCCAGAACCCTAGGTGGACCTTCCACTGCTCCTTCATACACCACATAAAGTAGAGTTCAGCCAAGGTGATCATAGCGGTGGTGTTGGCTTGGCCCAATAGATTGCATCCAAGGTAGACTTGAGCGATGCGGAGGGCGGGGTCAGCAATGTGGTTCTCCCTAGACTCAGACGCCTTGAACGTTGGAGCACGATTCTGGCTGATAGCTTGCCAGGCTGCCTGCTGGTCGAAGTCCGCCTTCTTGTTTGGGAGGCCTATGTCACGCCCAAACCATTCACCGTTGGCCACCTGATCATTGCTGTAGAGCCCCATACGAATGGAGAACTCATTAAGGCTCATTATTTGCTGGCGGCCAAACACCCTAAATGAGATGGTCCTGGCATCGAGGTCGATTTCTCCAGTGAACCGGAATGAGGTAAATGACTCATTGGCTAGAACCTCTGGAACAGGGGTTGCATCGATCTCTAGCAGCCACTCGAAGCCAATACCGGTGATATACTCAGTGAATTTCTCCTCGACCTCTATCTTCTCTAGGGTGGGTTGGTGGAGCTTCTTCCCTGACTTGAGCCTTTTCTACTTTGTCACCCTCTGATTGACCTCCTCTTGCCACTTTGGGTTGTCAAATTGAAGAATTCGCTTGAGGAGGTTTGCGGTCAGCACCACAGATTACTTGGAGTAAGTCACAACAGGGGTTGGCTCAGGCCTCCTCTCCGCGCTTCGCTTGGAGGTCCTTGTCCAGCGTAGTTTCGGCTCCCCAGTCTCACTGCCTTCTTCATTATCACGGGGCAGTGGAGGAGCTGCTTGGTCAGCTTCACGAATCCGTATCTCCTGGTTGACAGGGCGTGTTCTCTTGGGGAAAGGCTGGGCTATCTCCTTCCCCTTCTTCTTCTTCTCCCTCCTTAGCTGGCTGTCATCCACAGCCTCTTCTTCATCGATAAGGTGCCACACACAGCGCGGCCTTCGGTGTAACTGCTCCTCCTCCCTTTCGAGGAAGGGTTCATCATCTAATGTCCTCAGGAAGTTCAGGTCTGCCCCCTGCTCTGAAGCAAGATGTCGCTGGGGAGGGGTCGTCAGATCTCCATATCGTCAATTTCCACCACTTTAATCAGCTCTGGCTCTTGGGTGTGGTTGGAGTTAGAGCCTCCGTCACTCGATGGTGACGGGATATTGAAGGCTTGGGCGTCTTCTTCTTCTCTAGGGATAGCTCGACCAGTCTCCTCGACTGGCATCTCGACGTCTACCCCCTCCAGCCTCGAGGTAGGTATGCCCTCAGCGGGGTGAGCAATAATCTCAACGTCCTCCCCTTCTCCATAGCATCAAGGTCTTCTGCCGGTACAGTATCTCCACTGTAGTTGTCCACTAAATCCATTGGGTTAGATACAGGCTTGTGGGATTTAGGGGAGGGAGGCGGACTTTGTGTTTTGGGGGGAGATGCTGGGATTTGGGCTTCCGGAGTAGGAACTGGGTTTTGAGATCTGGGGAATACCATATTTGCTCTGAGGAGTGCGAAAGCCGTCGTGGCGTCCGTCCCTATCGGCAGGCTGTCTAGGAACCTCTCCAATTGCTTCGACAACCGCGGATATACTGTTGGAAGTGGGGGAGGTGGAGCGGCGGTGCTAGGGTTTACAGGCAGTGCCGCCGAGGCTGGGACGGAAGTCCGTCGTCCACTGCCGCTGGTACCAGAACCGACGTTCCTTGAGGAGGTAGCTTGGTCGCTGGCTCCGTTCTTCTTCATTTTGCTGGTAGTTGTGGATTTTTCGTTGAAATTGGTGGCAATTTGGGCTAGGGTTCCTGTGATTTGAGAGAGAGAGAGAGAGAGAGAGAGAGAGAGAGAAATCAAGAAGAAATTTGGGTACGGTTAGCGTGTGAGGGAAAAAGTGAAGGACGTTTCAGATAAAACCCCTTTAATTTGAAAAAACGACTGTTGGCTTCCCCACGACGCTTCATATATTAGGCGCGTCAGCAATCAAGCGCGCCTTTTCATTTCCCTGCCTTGATCAAGCCACTGCATTAGACCACAAAACAAATCTAGAATCCAACTGATCAAGTGGACAAGGAAATCCAGATTAATACTCAAGGAATAACCAGTTGATCCGTTGAACTCAAGATTTTGAAAATATACTTTTCTTTTTATATTTTTATGTTTTTTAGTTGTTTAACTTTAATAAAGAGAAGAAACATATTTACACTAAGTTACCAAGGAGTCGACTGAGTGCCCTTAGGATGTCACTTGATCAGTTATCAATTTGAAATCCACATTTAGCTCGATCAAGCAGACTACCCTAAAGATACCCAGTTAACTCCTTTTACCTGTCGATCAGTGGAAAGATTCAGGTGTAAGTAGTGGAATTTCTTTCACCACGCACACCTCATTCCCGTCTCTGTAGGGCTTCACCCGATGACCATTCACCAAGAAGGAAGACGAATCAGGGTCGCTTCCTTGGAGTTCGATTGTTCCATTCGCGCGTATGGCAACTATGGTATAAGGGTCTGCCCACTTTGATCTTAGCTTTCCCGGCATCAGTTTGAGTCTGGACTGGAAGAGTAACACCTTCCGCCCCACTTTGAGCTCTTTCCTTCAGATATTTTTGTCGTGCCACATTTTTGTTCTCTCCTTGTACCACATGGCCGAATCGTACTCATCGAGGTGAAGTTCTTCTAGCTCTTGCAGCTGTAATCTCCTCTCTTCAGTGCAAGCCTCGGCGTTCAAGTTCATCTCCTTAATAGCCCAGAAGGCTTGATGCTCAATTCCCACCGATAGATGGCACATCTTTCCAAACACCAGTCGGTAGGGGGACATTCCAATTGGAGTTTTGAAGGCTGTCCGGTATGCCCAGAGCGCGTCCTCCAGTCGGCGACTCCAGTCCTTCCTCGTCGGGTTGACTGTCCTCTCTAGGATCGCCTTGATCTCTCGGTTCGACACCTCTGCTTGACCATTCGCCTGGGGGTGGTTGGGTGTAGACAGTCGGTGGTGGACTCCATACCTTTTCATCAGGGCTTTGATGGTCCGGTTGACGAAATGAGTGCCTTGATCGGAGATGACGGCCCGCAGTACTCCATACCGCGTAAAGATATTAAACTTCAAAAATTTGGCCACCTCCCTGGACTCACAAGTCTTGGTTGCCTTTGCTTCAATCTATTTGGACACATAGTCCACCGCCATCAAGATATATAGATTCCCCTCAGATGATGGGAAGGGTCCCATGAAATCCATCCCCCAAACGTCGAAGATCTCGCAGACTATCACGAGGACCTGCGGCATTTCATCTCTCGCCGAGATTCCTCCAGTCAGTTGGCATCGTGGGCATCTCTTGCAGAATTCGTAGGCATCTTTATGAAGGGAAGGCCAATAGAACCCACTGTCAAGCACCTTCCTTGTCGTTTTCTTTGGACCGAAATGACTGCCACATGCTAGTGTGTGGCAGTGGACCAGTACGTCCTCTTGTTCCCACTCGGGTATACAGCGGCGGATGACTTGATCAACTCCCATTTTCCAAAGGTATGGATCATCCCAGTAGAAGTAGTAGGAGTCGCTCTTGATCTTCTGCTTTTGTGCTCTTGTGACCTCAGCATTCGTGGGCAGTTCGCCCGTTACCAGATAGTTTGCCATATCAGCAAACCATGGTTCTCTCTGCTGGTGGATCTCCTTCCCTTGATCAACTCGGTTTATCCTCTCAGCCTGGTTGATCTCCTTCCCTTGGCTGGACTTGATCAGGTACATATGTTCTTCAGGGAATGCGTCAGAGATGGCTTCCCCGTTATCCTCTTGCATGATCGGCTCAGGTGATCGGCCACTCTACTTGTCTACTGCATCCCAGTCAAATTCTTGCAGCAGGAGCACCTATCTTAGCAAACGTGGCTTCGACTCTTTCTTGGTCATGAGGTATTTGATAGCTGCGTGATCTGTGTAAACAATCACCTTTGAGCCCAGCAAGTAGGGTCTGAATTTTTCGAAGGCGTAGACCACTGACAGCATCTCCTTCTCTGTAGTGTCATAGTTCTTCTGTGCTTGGTTGAGAGTCTTCGAAGCGTAGAATATGACTTAGCTCTTCCCATCGATTCTTTGGCCCAGAACCGCTCCCACCGCGTAGTCGCTTGCGTCGCACATCACCTCGAAAGGGTGACTCTAGCTGGGGACGCGGATAATCGACGCATGATCAATCTGTCCTTCAAGATCTGAAAAGCGGCTTTGCAGGCATCGGAAAACTCAAACTCTGCATCGTTTTGGAGCAGTCTCGTCAAGGGCTGGGAAATCTTCGCAAAGTCTTCGATAAAATGTCTGTAAAATCCAGCATGGCCCAGAAAAGCCCAGATTTTCTTTTGATTAGTTGGGTATGGAAGCTTCACAATAACAGCTACATTGGCTTGATCAACTTCAATCCCTCTGCTTGACACAACATGGCCTAGTACGATGCCCTCAGTCACCATGAAGTGGCACTTCTCAAAGTTCAAGACTAGGTCCTTCTGTCGGCATCTCTCCAGCACTCTGTTCAGGCTATGGAGCCCTTGCTCAAATGTGTCCCCATAGACGGTAAAGTCATCCATGAAGATCTCAATGCAATCTTCTAACAAGTCAGAGAAAATGCTCATCATGCATCTCTGGAAGATACCTGGGGCATTGCAGAGTCCGAACGACATTCTTCTGTAAGCGTAGGTGCCGAAGGGGCATGTGAATGTGGTCTTCTCTTGATCGTCTGGATTGACCGCAATTTGGAAGTAGCCGCTATTCCCGTCAAGGAAACTGAAGTATTACTTCCCGGCTAATATCTTGAGCATTTGATCAATGAACGGCAGCGGGAAATGATCCTTCTTCGTGGCAGCATTCAGCTTCCTGTAATCTATGCACATTCTCCATCCAGTGACAGGCCTCGTCGGAATCAGCTCGTTCTTCTCATTTTTCACCACTTGGATTCCACCCTTCTTTGGCACCATGTGAACTGGACTGACCCATTTGCTATCCGGAATGGAGTAAATAATTCCGATGGAGACCAGCTTGACTATCTCCTTGAGCACTTACTCCCTCATATTAGTGTTGAGCTTGCGCTGCTGATCACGGTGGGGCTTGGCTCCTTCCTCCAGCTGGATGTGGTGCATGCTTAGATCTGGGGTAATTCCCACCAAGTCCGTTAATTTCCATCCGATCGCCTTCTGATTGCGCCTAAGCACCTCCAGCAATTGCTCTTCCTGCCTCTGGGTCAACTGGTTGTTGATGATTAGTGGCTGCGTTTCCTTCTCTCCCAGGTAGGCGTACTTCAAATGCGCTGGAAGCGGCTTCAATTCTTTCGCTGGCGTGGGTACTTCAGTCGGCAGAGGATTCTCGTCTGCTTCTCTTCTCAGTGGAGTGCCTTGATCAGGCAGCTTCTCGACGCTTGACAGTTGAGCTCTCCCGCTTGACCCAGCTGGCCGCGGTCTCTCACAGAAATCCATCACCGCCTTCGCGATGGCTTGATCATCCATCTCGCCCACTTTCACAGTGTCGTACCAGTCAGCGACTTCTTTCTCAATTTCTTCGTCTGTTGCAGAGTCTGTGAATTGTCTCTGTAGGAACTCCTCTTCTAGATACTCTTGCACCCGAGGCTCGACTGTGTCCACTGAGTGCACGTTCTCACTGTCCCTCGGCCTCTTCATCGCTTCATCGATGTTGAACGTGAATTGTTCTCCATTGATGTCCAGACTGATCGTCCCTTTGCGGACGTCAATTATTGTGTTGGCTACACACAGGAACGGCCTCCCCAATAAGACTCCACTAAACTCCTTCGCTGCTGGCTCTGTCATTTTGATGACGAAGAAGTCGGTTGGGTACAGGAAGTTGTTCACCTTCACTATCACATCTTCAAGAATTCCCTCGGGGTGAATGCACGACCTGACGGCTAGCTGAATCATGATGCCGGTGTCGACAAGGTTAGGCTCTCCCAGCTTCTTGTATATAGAATACGACAGCACATTGATAGACGCCCCTAGATCGCACATTGCGTGCTCCACTTGAATGTCTCCAATTTAGATTCGGAGTGTGAACATCCCTGGGTCGGTCTTCTTTGTTGGGAGATCACTCCACTGGATCACTGGAAAGACATTCTCCTCTGTAACCATCCTTCCTTCTTCAGTGACCCTTCCTGCCAGGTAGTCTTTGACAAATTTACTGATAGGGGGCATCTTCAACGCCGTCAGGAGTGGCACCTTGACTTCCATGTCTTTGAATAAACTGGCCACATCAATCATGGCATCTCTCTTACTTGTAATCATGCCGCAGTAGGGGTAGGGCTTGGTCTTCTCAGTTCCATCGCCTTGACCTTCTCCTGAGGTCGCCCCGCATACTTTCGCTTTTCCATTATCTTTTCCTCCGGCGGCTTGATCAAGGGAACTGGACTCTGCTCATTCTTCGTGTCTCAGTCCTAATGTAGATACTGGGGGACTTGCAGGTGGAGTGGGGCTTTGATATAACTTCCCTGACCTCAGGAAGACCTCGCTGATGTTCTCCCGCCCAGTAGGCTGCACCGTAGCAGGGATCTTTCCTTCATTCCCTCTCAGTTCCCCTAGCGACATGGCAACCTGAGAAAGTTGCTTTGTAAGCATGTCTAGAGCTGCCCTCTGCTCCTCTTGGATTTCGCACATCACGTCATTCTGATGGTGCGAAGCCATAGTGCTCAGATTGATACTGGGGCTGATGGTATGGTTGGCTCCCCTGTTGTTGGTTTCCTCTTTGATGCGGCGGAGTATAGCTCACCACCTGGTTGTTTGGTTGCCTCCCGGAGTTGCTTGACTGGGGGCCTTGATGTCTGTATCCCCAGTTTCCCTCTTGTTGTCTGCCTAACCAGTTGGGCTGACTTCCGCCGGACCAGTTACCCCGGTGTCCGCCTGACCAGTTGCCTTGACCACTCTTCCCTCTGTTTCCTCCGATGTTCGTTCTTTCTTGAATTCGAGCAGGCTAATTGGGTTGCCCTTCGGAGGGTTGTGTCTACTGAATAGATGGTTGAGGCAGTTGTTTTTGGCTCTGATCAGTCCACCTGAAATTTGGGTGATCTCTCCATGGAGCATCCCTCTGTTTTCCCTGGATCCAGTGGCCATCCGGGCTCCAATGGCCGACAGTGTTTACCTGATTCGGAGCTTCTGGTTCAGGAGGAAACTCGCAGTAGTAATAATGGTGCTCCTCCGGAGGTGGTGGCACATACGTCTTCTCCTTAGGGGCTGGAGGTGGAGGTGCTCTGGCCTTCTCCACGGCTTCTAGCAGCTTCTTCTCCATTTGCTCAAATCGAGCCTCCAACTTCTTGTTGCTTCGTGCTTCTGCTGCGTGCACATCTCCTCTTTTGCACTGGCCTCGAGAGGTCTCATATGATCTTTTTGCTTGGATCAATCTCTCCAGAATGCTCTTTGCTTGGCTGAATGGGGTTTTGGAGAAATCCCCTTGGGCGGCTAGATTGAGATCATTCTTGCTGTCCACCGTCAATCCACCATAAAAGGTTCAATAGACCTCCCGCTTGCAGCAGTCCCTGGAATCTGTCCCAATATTTCCCGAGAGGCTCATCCTACTCATGCCTCGCCTCTGTAATTTCTCTCTTCAGGGCACTTGTCTTTGATATTGGGAAGAATCGGTCCAGGAAGATCATGCTGAACTCGGTCCAGGTTCTAATCGAGCTTTCTGGCAGCCTTGACAACCAGATTCCTGCATCACCCTTCAAAACGAAGGGTATCGCCTTGAGCCTGTAATCTTCTGATGTGGATCCAGCTGGTACTGGTTGAATGTTACAATATCTGCAAAATTCATCCAAAAAGGCATAAGGGCATTCCTTCGGGAGTCCATAGAAATTTGGCAACACCGCGATCATCCCCGATTTGATTGCGATTGCCCGTATTCCTGGGGTAACTGCGATGGCATGAGTGGGCTCCTTCTCGTCATGAGCGTGTAGGGATCCAATTCCCCAATCGTTGTCTACTACGACCATCTTTGTTTCTACTTCCTCGAGTAGTGGTTTAGGTGGCGTGGACAACTCTCCTTCCTCCTCACTGGTCAGTTGCTCAGCAGTAGATGATGATGCAGCTGCTGCTAACGCGGCTTTGTAACGAGTGTTACTACACCGGCCTTCTGGACTCGCCACTAATCATTTGTATTTCTGTAAATGAGAGGATATTCCAGTGTCCTCCTCGATGATACCTTCTCATGAAAAGAAGGAAAAACAAATTAAAAACAATAAATAAAACTATTTACACCTATGCATTAAACACATCTTTGTAATAACACCATGCTTCCACGGCAACGGCGCCATGATAACCGATCAAGGTGGATCAGTTTGCAATTGTCGTTGCGACTTGATCAAGGCGCTTCTCTCTCTTTCAAAAACTATTTATAACTCCCTAACATGCATCCTACTTTAAATAATAAGCGGAAAGTACGGGGTCGATCCCACAGAGAAGCTGGTGCGTTGAGTGTGTGTTTAGTGAATAGGGTTTGGCTGCGGCCACGCTTTAAGGTGGGAGTTTTAAACTACTGGATTAAACTAGGCAGAATGTAAACTATCTACTTGATCAAGGGACAAATCATGTTGGAAAAAGTAAACTGATCAGGTAAGTGACAAACTGAAATAAATGACTTAACTACCTAAGCATGCTACGATTCTACAAGATACTTTACCATTCAACATTATACAAGTTCAAACTTATGGATCTGGGAATTTAAGACCAAAACTAAGCTATAACAGTCAACAAGATTTCCGAAAACAAATAACTTTGATTTAAGAACAAAATTCTGAACAGATCATGGAAAATGCGGAATACAAAACAAGAACGATTGCTTTCACCTACTTAACAACACGAAATTTAACTAAGTAACTAGAACTGAAATGAAAGAAAGTGATAGATCCTAGAGATCCTCGGTCGGAAACTGAAACGGTGGCGAACGGATCTGGATTTCTCTGTCGCGCTCCTTCTCACTCTCTAGCTAACCATTCAAACTCTCTTATGGAAACGGAACTAAAACTACCGATAAAGAAAAGAAAAAGGTAGATCCCAAAAATCCCCTGCTATGGCGATGCGTTCTCTATTTATAGGTTCTTCGTAACAACCTCCAGCTGTGATAACAACTTTTGCAGCGAATCTTCGTCCTTGCTAGAATTGCGCGTGTTATCCGTCGATACGTGTCCCCTTTTCTGTTTCGTCGTGGTCCTTGGATAACTGATTGAGGATCGCTTTCCAGCGCATCGGCAATACGTGCCCTCTTTCTGTTTTGCAGTAGTCTCCGGCCAACTGCTTGACCATCAACTTGATCAACCCACACTGTTTTGGGCCTTTTTTGCCATCTGCGCCAACATGATCAGTTTGGTCTTGCTGCCTTGGTCAAGCGGCATTCCTGCACAATTAACACTCGTTTTCCGCGTAAAACTGATCAAGTAGCCTACATTTTACCCTCTAAACCAATGCATGAAATAGGCCTTATCAACTACCCTCTAAAACTATGTAAAATCCAAGTATGTCAGGTACAAGGTGTGCCACCGCCGTCAACAACGCCGCAGCAGCTTAGGCGTCGCCCAGCTCTGAATCAGCCGCCTGAACCGACTGCAGGTTAGGTTCGTCGTGCCTAGAGAGGGCATCATCTGCCTTATTCGATATCCCCTTCTTGTACTCAATTCTGAACTTGTACCCCATCAACTTCATGACGTACATTTGCTAATCCGGAGTTTGAACTACCTGTTGTAATAATTCCTTCAAGCTCTTTTGGTCGGAACGAATCACAAATTACCTTCCCAAGAGGTATTGCTACCATTTTTGAACGGCCTCCACAATAGCAAACAACTCCTTGTGATAGGTGGAGGCAGCCCGGCGGCGGGGACCCAATTTTCAACTAAAGAACGCGATAGGATGGGCATCTTGGATCAACACCGCACCAATATCAACGTCAGATGCATCTGTCTCGATGCAAAAAGGACTGGAGAAGTCGGGTAAGCTCAATATCGGGGCGGACGTAATAGCCAATTTGTGGGCGTCAAATGACGTGCCCGCCGGCACATTCCAATCAAAAGAGTCCTTCTTAAGCAAGTCTGTCAGGGGAGCTGCTATCACATAGTAATTAGCCACGAATCGGCGGTAATACCCGGTCAACCCCAAAAATCCCCTAAATTGTTTCACGTTCCGGGGGGTGGTCCTGGCCATCATCGCATCCAATTTTGCTGGATCAGCCTTCAAAAGTCCATCCGTAATTAGTCGACAGTTGTACTGCAAAACGAACATTTCATCAACTTCACAAAAAACTGGTGGGAGTGCAACAATGATAAAACTTCTGCCATGTGCTTGCAATGAGCCTCCAAGGACAGACTATACACAAAATGTCATCGAAGAAAATGATGGCAAACTTCTGAAGGAGAGGTTGAAATATACTATTCATAGCTGCATGAAATGTGGATGGTGCGTTGGTAAGGCCGAATGCCATGACCAAAAACTCAAAATGGCCATCATGGGTGCGGAATGACGTCTTAAAAATATCTTCCTCATGCATTCGAATTTGGTGGTAGCCCGACCGTAAGTCAAATTTTGTAAAAAATTTGGCCGACCCTAGCTCGTCAAATAATTCATCCGCGGTCGGGATCGAGAAATGGTCCGGGACCGTAGCTAAGTTCAAAGCTCGGTAATCAATGTAAAATCGGAACGAACCATCCTTCTTACGAATCAACAACACTGGGGATGAGAAGGGACTCTGACTTCTCTGAATTATCCCTTGTTCCAACATCTCTTATACCTAATGTTCTATCACATTCTTCTGAAAATAAGGATAGCGGTATGGGCGCACGTTAACAGGTTTCGTGTTGGGCAGCAAATGAATTTTGTGGTCGAAATGCTTAGGCGGCATTCCCACTGGCAAGCGAACACCTGCTGATGTGCTTCCAAAATGCCGCGAATTTCCAGCGGCAGATCCTCCGGAAAGGCTGCCTCGGTGGTCAGCAATCCCCCTGCCTCCAACTCCGTCTCCAGCGGCACAATTTCATAGAAACCATGTGCCGGGGAATAAGAAGCCAACAAAATCAACGAATATAGGGATAATTGCTTCGGACCCGCCTGATCTCGCTTTAATAAAATTGATTTGTCTCCTCGTTGGAACTCCAAAGTTTTTCCAACAAAATCCACCGATACTTTGCCCAATGATTCTAGCCACTCCATACCCAAAATAACGTCCTAACCATGTACCTCCAAAATATGCAGGTCCACCAAGAACTATACACCCCGCATAGTCAATTTTGTGTGGCGGGAAACGTGCGAGCACAACAACGATGCCCCATTCCCCACGTAAACGCGAAAGGGACGAATAGGAGTCAGAGATAACTGTAGCCGCTCCGCAATTCGCGGATGTAGGAAGTCATGAGTGCTCCCTGTATCAATAAGTACACCAACCTCCGTGGATCCAATATTGCCCGTGACACGAAACGGTCTCGAGCGACTGTTGTCGTTTAAAGAGTGCAAGTGGGACAGTTCAACAATGATAATGTGATCGTCTTGTAACTGGCACTCGGGATCCTGATCCTGAACTTCCTCGTCATCCTCCCCAATATAGCACAAAAGCTTTACCGCACAGACGTGTCCCGGGGAGTATTTCTCGGGGCAATGCCAACACAACCCCTTTCTCGATCTCTCCGATTTCTCAGCCAAAGACACCCTGATCGGGGCCACCCACGAACTACTCGGTGGACCTCCAGCCGTTGACAGAGCAGAGCTGCTCGGCGGGGCAGCCGCCGGATGACGGGAGTCGCGGTTCGGCCACTGCCGCTTCTGAGTTGAAAAAGACTGCTGCGACCGGTGCTCCTGATTTGCCGCCAAGCGCAGAGCTAACGCCATAGCCTCCGCTAATGACTGTGGCTGTTGCAACTCCACCTTCTCTTGAAGTGGCTGTTTAAGACCTTCTATAAAAATAGGAATCAACGACTCCTCTGAAAGGCCTTGGACCCGGTTTAAATACTTTTCAAAAGTGTCGTGGTAATTCAAAACTCTGGGGGTCGAACCTATGGCGTACGTCCTCCAAATATTCAGGCTAAGTGATGAAAGGATTGTTCTTCTAATAATTAAAGATCCATTATGTCGCGGAAGGTTCGAACAACATAACTACATAATGCAACCTATCCTCTTCTGGCATAAGTGTGTGATCAAAGTAATACTCCACGCGGGAAATACAATTTGTCGCATCAGAGCCGTCGAAGTGTGGCGCCCGCATTTTAACCCCAATGTTATCATCACCCTCATGTCGATAATTTCCCTGATCACGGTGTCGTGGGCTATCCCAGGCAGTAGGGCGGCGACAAGTATGACCCCCCTCTAGATCGACGCTGGCAGATCCCAGCTAGTCGTGCGGCGTTGGCGGGGTTCGTGCGAGGATCCCCCCCTCTCGGCGATGCGAATCTCGCCACCTCTGAACGTCACGTCGGCCTCCCCGTGGCGGTCTCCCGCCGCGAGTACCGAATTGCTTCCTAGGGTTAGAACCCCGCGGCAGTAAATAATTCTCCGTATACGAACGGTACTCATAATCATCGGAGTCCTCATCATCGTCAGAAAATTCACCATCCTGTAACGGAGGACCCTCCAAATTATCAATCCGACGATTCGAATTGTCCATACGCATCTCCAACTGATCAAAACGCGACATAATCCGATCAAAACCCTGTTTGACAGTGTCCGCGGTCTTCTCCCCCTATGGTCGCCCTACCTCGGGAATTATATCGCGCGGTTGTGGCCGCGGTTGTCCGGTGGGCTCACGATTACCACTCCTAGATTGGCGGCGAGACAAACCGACTGCCAATTCTTGAGCGTTGCCCCAAGTTAGCGATGGGCGAGATGGGCTGTTTACGTCCGTCACATCCATGAGTACTGGATGAAAGCACTCGTTGTTAAGAGTATCTCTCTCTTAACGAAGAACTTCTGTCGAATCACACACGAATACCACAAATCCGGCGCCTTCGTCGCGAAGGTCGGCGGCTGAATTCTAGTCTGGCACAGAGAGCTTTCTCCGTCGGCAGAGGATTAGGTTTTCAAGAGTATTACGCAAGTAATTTAGGCACATAATTCTTCATTGATAAAAAACACGGAACAATGAATAGCTCTTTTATAATCTAAGGACCCTAGGGTTGGTTCGACCTAACCTAAGCATCGGGAAAGAACCAACAAAGAAAACCCGACGGAGCTTATAACACGCTCGACTCAAATAAGTTTAAAATAAAATAAATTACAATATTGTCTCAAAAATAAATACCAAAAATAATTAAAAGAACTAATTGAATTATTCGCCTACTTGACGACATAATTCAACGGGCGGATTGGAGGCTTGAGGAAGCTCAGTTCACTCACAACCCCTTTTAACCATAGGGCATCTTTCATTGCTTCACTAATAGCAATGTACTCTGACTCAGTAGTAGAGAGTGCCACAATATGCTGCAATTGTGACTTCCAGCTCACACGGGAACCACCAAGAGTGAAGACATAAGATGTTGCAGGGAGATCCCTACTTGGTTAGTGGAGATTTCAATGTTGTAATGCACGTGGATGAACACTGAGGTAGGAGAAAACTGGACAATAGAGATACGGATGGCCACATTCAGGCCTGCACGAGACTTGGCCTACAAGACACTCCCTCAACGGGCTGCCACTTCACTTGGTCCAACGGCAATTTTTTCAGTAAAATCAATCGTTCAATGGTGAACCAAGATTGGCTGGAAGCAGGCTTTATCGTGGAAACGACGTTCATGTCGGTGGGCTTTCAAACGGATCACGCACCGGTAAAGACAAAAGTCTTCGGTGATGTTAAGACTTACCATAAGCCTTTCAAAATTTTCAACTATTGGATGACCCATGCAGGTTTCAAGCCTCTTCTGGAGGAAAAGTGGCCGAGGCCATTGGTGGGGTCGAAACAATTTAAACTATCCAAAGGTGTAAGGCGTTCAAGCAAGACCTTAGAGACTTCACCTTCAAGGAGTTTAGTAAGATCTCTGAGCAGGCAAAACAAGCTTCAAAGGAGCTGGAGGAGGGCCAAATAGAGCTTGACCAGGACACGGCAAACTTAGCGCTCCTTGAACATCTCAAAGTACTAAAACAGAAGGCGGAGCTACTGGTGACGTCGGAGAGGAAATTCTTTAGCCAGAAAGCAGGGATTAAGAATCTTCTTCAAGGAGATAAGAACAGTGCTTTTTTCCACTCTATGGTTAAGACTAACAACTCTCGGAACACTATCTCGTTCCTTTGCAGGGAAGACGACTCAATCATGGATGATCAGGACGAGATTATTAAGAGTTTTGTGAACTTCTACAAAGGACTCTTTGGGACGGAAAAAAATGCACAACCGGCAAGACCGGAAGTCCTCGAGACTGGCCCTCGATTGAATGATGAGGACAGGGAAGACCTTGTCCGTGAAGTCACTGTGCACGAAATAAAGGACGCATTGTTCAACATTGATGAAGGAAAAGCTTCGTGGCCAGACGGCTTCTCATCGGCTTTCTTTAACAAAAAATGGATATTCATCGGGGGTGATTTCGTTGAAGCGGTTAGAGAGTTCTTCCACACGGGAAGGCTTCTCAAGAGTCTCAATACGACAATCATTGCCCTTATCTCGCAGACGAACAATAATCCTAAAGTAGGGGACTTTCGGCCAATCGTGTGTTGCAATGTTATCTACAAGGCTATCACGAAGATCATCTCAAAGAGGATGGCCTAGCTATGGCCCAGGCCCAGTCGGCCTTTATCTCGGGAAGAAGCATTAGGGACAACATCCACCTAGCTATGGAGCTTATGCGATCCTATGACCATGCGAGGGGTGTGCCCCGTTGCACAATTAAAATCGACCTCCAAAAAGCCTACGACACCATAAGTTAGGAGTTCCTTGAAGAGGTGCTCATGGGACTCAACTTCCACCCAATCTTTGTTGAGAGATTCATGGAGTGTGTTACTTCACCGACTTTCTCTATCCTTGTGAACGAGAGCGCTCACGGGTTCTTCAAAGGTAAAAGGGGACTGTGACAAGGTGACCCAATGTCTCCGGCTCTCTTTACTCTGTGTATGGAATACCATTCCCGGCTGCTTGAAGAGGTTGGCAGCGGAAGCATGCAACATTTAATGATCACATAAATTTGATCTATTTAGCAGATTATTTAAACAAATTCTATTCGCGTAATTATCACATGTATCATACTCATAACTTGAATTAAAACATGCTTTAGCATATAAAATCCATAAAACATGCTTACTACGGAATTAGCCAATTTACCTCGTTGATTCAATCAAGAATCGATGATGGCTTGCTCCGTCTCCACATGAAGATCTTCAATACTCGACCTTGGATCTTCTGACTGGTGTCCCGGACTATACGCTGATATTTGTGTGGGCAAATCTCACCAACGTACTAGGACTTGAATAACGAAGACAGAACTCAGCTCACGGAGGAGGTAAAATTTCGAGCTCTCTCTTTCTTAGAGGGGGACGAAAATTTGATAGAGTAATAATGTGTGTTTTCTGTCTCCCTTATTCTCCTATTTATATTAAGTCACTTATTGGGCCCAGTCAGGGATCTAAGGAAGAATTTGGAACAGGCCTCACCCAATTAGCTTTTTACCAATTAAATTGAACCCACAATTTAATATAAGCTTATATTGGAATAATACAAGCAGCCACTACAGAAGTAATATTGCACTGCCTTCCAAATCCGAAATTACAAGTATTCCGGGTTTCCTTTAATTGCATTTAATTTATTTCCCGCACTTAAGACTGAAACATCCATTAATTAATTATTGTCTGCTATGGACTTAATTAACATATTTTAATCTCCAAGAGTGGACTTAGCAAGAAACTCTTATTTATTATTCATGGAGTAATTAAACTCCAACTAGCTAGGTTCCGAATAATAAAACCTTGTTTCGAGCTCCTCTTGTGATGTTATCAAACGAGACTCCCCTCGCGCACGATTCAACGTAAAAGCAATCATAGCACCACTAGATAATGATCGCCACTACCCAATATACCTGGATCGTTGGGTGACGAAAAAACCCGCACCTTTGGTAAGTCAAAGTAGTAGATACTCAATATCGTATGCTCAATGCTAACGTAAATTGATTAAGAAATTAATTATCAAGACCTCGTCTTTCAGGAGATAGCATAAAGACTCGTCTTGCTGTTAGATCCATTCAGTGCTATACCACACCAACGTCATCTTATTTCAATAAGGCTTAGAAATAATCTGACTGACATTGCAACCTTTCACGATATGTAGTCTAGGCCTATCTAGGTTGTAAAATTCTTATTTTTTTTTGTTTAGAACTGACCGTGTTACCTTAAATTGGACGACGCCCACAACCGGTCTACTAAAACAAAGACTTAGACTTTGTTACGTTTGCTTATACATTTAAATATGCAATAAACAACCATTAAATGTAAAACATAACAACATTATACAAAAAATAATCTGTTGCATTTATTGGAAAATAACAATTAGAGTTTTACAGTATCCAATCACTCGAAAGGTGATTTCTAGTATACAAAACCCTAACATATGATTCATTACATAGTCTTCCTCTAAGAATGTGGCGTGAGTACTCACAATGACTTTCTTGTCTCGGAGACTAAAGAATTCATAACCTTTCATCCCTTTGGGGTATCCTATAAACAAACATACCTCCGTCATTGATCCTAGCTTAGTTGGATCCTTTTCCAATACATGAGCCGGGCAACCCCAAATCTTAAGATGTGCTAGATTGGGCTTGCGCCCAGTCCACAACTCATAAGGAGTAGTAGATACGGATTTTGATGGTAAATTGTCTAAAATATGGCTTGCAGAAAGCAAGGCATGTCCCCAAAACGAAATAGGCAGACGTGCATAACTCATCATCGATCGAACCATATTTAACAAGGTCATGTTCCTTCTTTCAGCCATGCCGTTCTGCTGGGGCGTGCCCAGCGCAGTCAGTTGGGATTCAATACCCGACTCCGATAAGTAGTCCAAAAATTCGGCACTGAGGTATTCGCCTCCACGATCAGATCGTAGGCTTTTGATATTATTTCCATGATACTTCTCCACAAGAGTCTTAAAGTCTTTAAACTTGTCAAAAGACTCTGACTTGTGACGCATCAAATAGACATATCCAATTTTCGAGAAGTCATCAATAAATGTGATGAAGTATCGAAAACCCCCTCTTGCTTCCGTAGACATTGGTCCACATACATCGGAATGAAGGAGCTCAAGTACTTCCTTGGCCCTATTGCCCTTAGCCTTAAAAGGCCTCTTGGTCATCTTGCCTTCTAAGCATGACTCACACTTATGAAAAGGTTCCTCCTCTAGACCTTTAATAAGATCTTGTTGAACAAGAGAATGGATCCTCCTTTCATTTGCATGACCAAGTCTAAGGTGCCATAAGTACGTTTCGTTCAATGAACTTGAAGGTTCATTTCGTTTCTTTGAAATTTTTGATGTTGTATTGAGTTCTGATTTGCGATTATTAAATTGTGTAGAAGTGATTGTGTACAGATTGTTTTCCATGATACCACGACAGATATAAGAACCATCTTTCTTAATAACGCAGTTGTCATTAAAAGAAATCGAATATCCATCAAAAACCAATTTAGAAACTGAAATTAAATTTCTTCTAAAAGAATGTATCAACAAAACATTCTTCAAATCAAAAATCTATCACTACTAAAACGCAAATAAATGTCTCCCACTGCAACGGCCGCCACTTTGGTAGCGTCGCCCAGCTGGACTTCGATCTCACGATCATGTAGCTGTCTTGTCACCTGCATTAAGTCAGGATCAAAACAAATATGATCAGTGGCTCCTGTGTCAACAACCAAAGTGCAAGTAGATGTCAAAGTCAAACATGACTCAACTACTAAAGCTTGGTGCATACCTGTAGCCTTGCCCCTTTAGGACATCTGGCTTCCAATGCCCCTTTTCTCCGCACTTGAAACACTTCCCCGAGTGCTTCTTATTTTCCCTTTTCTTCTTCTTTCCCTTAGCCACTTTGCCCGATTCTGAGTTCGGTGCCTTCCTTTTTCCTTTGCTAGACTTGAAGCCAGAGGAACGAGGTGCCGAAGTCATCATGGCAGGCTTAGCCTGGACCATAAGGTCCTCTGCTGACTGAAGTTCAGTCAATAGTTCTGCCAAGGTGTAATTCCTTTTGTTCATCTCAAAGTTGAGCGTGAACTGCTGGAAGCTAGGAGGAAGACTTTGAAGGATGATTGTTACCTGGGACTCAGGATCGATCATCCCTTCCAACACCGCAATCTGGTTGAGGTGGCCCATCATCTCGAGGACATGGTCCCTCACAGACGAGCCTTCCTTCAGTGTCTTCGACATGATACTCCGAAAGGCTTGAGACTTAGCCGTTCGATTCTGAGTACCAAAAAGATTCTTGAGATTCTGCATAATTTCAGTGGCAGTTTCCATGGCAGAATGTTGATGCTTGAGTACTGAAGACATAGATGCCAACATGTAGCACTTAGCCATCTCATTCACCTTATGCCACTTTCTATGTGCATCTCTGAGTCCTACCGCAGCGTTAGCCGCCGGTACTGGAGGTCGCGGGGTTGTGAGCACAAAGTTGAAGCCTCATGTGATCGCAATTTTGCCTACATATTGCGGGAAGAGTTACGAAGGGCCTTACGATTTCCTTCATGAGTTTTGTAAGATTTGTAGGGCACAGAGGAGACCAGCAGGGGCGACCGAGGATGATTACAGATTGAAGGCTTTGTCGTTCGTTTTGAAAGGAGAGGCAAACACCTGGTTCATGCGCCTGCCCCCCGACTCCATTGAGAGTTGGGCCGATTTCAAGTCAGTATTCCTAGGTGAGTTTTTCCCGTCATCCAAGACGAGCGCGCTGAAGAGGGAAATAACTAGTGTGAAGCAAGGGTACGATGAACCCTTGAGCGATTATTGGGCGAGGTATATGAGCCTTTTAGATGCATGTCCCAATCATCGCATGGCAGACATTGAGATACATCATACTTTCTATGAGGGGATGAACATAACAACCAAGGACCTGGCCAATTCATCATCGGGAGGAAGCTTCACACAGCTACGGGTCAGCGAAGCAAAGAGGGTCCTAAGAAAGCTACTGAGTGCGAAGAAGGAGTATGACCATTCAAGGGATGGATACAACCGAGAAAGGGTTGCAAGTGCCTCGTCTACTGACCAGGAGCAGAAGCTTGAACAGAAGATGGATGAGCTGAAGAAGTCACTCCTGAGCGCAATCGAGAAGAATTCACCGCCGGTTTTCCCAGTTGGGAACTGCAAGGGTGCAGAACAGGAAAACCAAGGACCGAGCTATGATCAGCCAAACAGCTTGGTCAGCATGGAACAGGCTAATGCTGCCGGGTATTTTAACTCAAATGGGAATTGGATCTAGGGGAGACAACGGGACGCGATCACCCAAACTTTCGATGGGGAGAAGGGAACCATAATCAAAACCAAGGTCAAGGTCAGAACCAATATAACCCTCACCAAAACCAAAACCCCAACCGTGGACCAGAAAACCCGGACCACCAGTTTAACTGGTCAGGAAGGAACCAACAATCCCAAAACCAAAATCCTATTTATGTACCACCCCACCAGAGAAACTTCCAAAATTATCAAAATCAGCCGAATCAAGCACCCTAGCACCATCAGAACCAAAATCAGTTCCAAAACCAAAATCAGAACCAATATCACCAGGACCAGTACAACCCTCCTGGCCAGTATAACCAGTACGCACCTAACCAGAACCAGCAAAACTTCCTAAATTTCCAGCCCAAAGTTCCCAGTACAACCAGCACCAATGCCCAAATCAGTCACAATACCCTAACAGGTCAAGGAGATCCATGGAAGACATGATGGGAGAACTGCTCGCGTCGCAGCAAGGTATCAAGGGCGAGTTGCAATCCCACAACGAAGTAGTGCAGGGGATGCAAAATGCCCAGAAGGAACATAAAGCGAACATGGATATGATGAATAAGCAGTTGGCCCAACTGGCCAATTCTATGGGTGAAATAAGAGGAAATGCAGGGAAACTCCCGTCTACAGTCCAAATACCCGAAAAGGCGAATGTGAGTAAGGTTACATTGAGGTCAGGAACTACTTATGATGGACCTCGACCGAAATAACCAAGTTGAGAGCCGAGTGGAACGAAGATAGGGACGACACCATCTCAGTGGAAGATCTTAAGAGATCCATGCCGCGGAAGCAGGACCCATTTCTCTTGGGGGAGACGCCATGTGAAGGAGGTGAACCCGAGAGCGTACTGGTCAGGAAGGAACCCAATCAAGATGTAGAATCCAGAACGGAGACTCAGACCCATAATTTGCCCAAGGAAGATTCCAAGAAGGTTGTTGAGGGATCGGTAGTGGAGAAAAAGGGGGAAAGACCATTCCCTTTCCACTTTGTTACAAAAAGAAAGAAGGAGAACCCGGTGGACTACTTGTCCATTTTTGGGAAATTGGATGTCACCATACCATTCCTCCAAGCCGTGAAGCTACCCCCACTTGGGAAGTTCATTAAGGAATTCATAGCCGGGAAAGTCCAAGAGGATGGGAAGATCATGGTAGAAGGGATCGCGTCTGCAATTGTGCAGGAGAAGCTACCGCCCAAGAGGGCCGATCCAGGTATGTTCACTCTACCCTTAACTATAGGAGATGTGAAAGTCGAGCATGCAATGTGTGATCTTGGAGCTTCTATTAATGTCATGTCTTTGTCAATCTATAACCGATTGAAGGGAGTTAGATTGTCGAGCACTAGAGTGTTGATCCAACTGGCCGATAGGTCATGCATAAGTCCTGAGGGAGTTTTAGAGAATGTGTTGGTTAGAGTGCATGATTTTACCTACCCTGCGGACTTTTACGTGATCAAAATGAGTGAGTCCGAGGCTAGGGAATCTAGTGGCATATTGTTGGGAAGACCATTTTTTAGAACGGCCAAGACGATAGTAGACATGGCTGAGGGAACAATTTGCATTGATTTTCATGGGGAGAAGTTTACTTTTGATATCAATGAGGCCATGAAAAGCCTATTGATTCTGAAAATGTATGCTATGTTGATGTGATTGACCCCTTAGTCCAAGATTTTCTTGAGACCAAACTATTGCAGGAGAAACTCCAAGCTTTAGATGTTTATGAGCAGGCTGACGTAGAAGCTGCTGCATGGTGTGATCTGATCAGTAGCCAAAGGTTAACCGATGAAGAGATAGAGGGAGCAATTAAGGACTCCTGCCAGAAATCGGAATTTATTGGAGCCACAGGGGCCAAGCTACCAGTCAGTATAGAGGAATCTTCAGAGGGAGAAATAGAGAAAGAAGGAGAGGCTGAGAAAAACCCTCTACCCGAAGACACGCTTCCACCCCAAGTTAAGTTGAAGAAATTGCCATCGAATTTGAAGTATGCCTTCCTCGGAGAGGAGAACTCATATCCGGTGATCACCAGCAGCAGCCTTACAAAGGAACAGGAGGCAAGGCTACTGACTGTGTTGAGTAAGAACAAGGCTACTGACTGTGTTGACTGTGTTGAGTAAGAACAAGGCAAGGCTACTGACTGTGTTGAGTAAGAACAAGAAAGTCCCGATGTATGCATGCACCACATCAGGCTAGAAGAGGGAGCAAAGGCACATCGAGATGCCCAAAGAAAGGTAAACCCCAACATGCGAGAAGAAATATTGAATGAAATCTTGAAATTGTTGTCGCTAGGGATTATCTATTCAGTGCCAGATAGTGAGTAGGTCAGCCCGATCCACATGGTCCCAAAGAAGTCGGGGAATCCAAGTCGTTCAAAATGAGAGGAATGAGCTGATCCCAACGAGGCTGGTCACGGGTTGGCGATTGTGCATCGATTACCGTAAGCTGAATAATGTGACCAGGAAGGACCATTTTCCCTTGCCTTTCATCGACCAAATGTTGGAGAGATTAGCTGGGAAAAAGTACTTCTGTTTTCTAGATGGGTACAGCGGATACTTCCAAATTTACGTAGATCCTGAAGACCAGGATAAGACCACCTTCACTTGCCCATTCGGAACCTATGCATACAGGCGCATGCCTTTCGGGTTATGTAACGCTCCAGGTACGTTTCAACGATGTATGATGAGCATATTCTCCGATCTGATTGAGGACTGTATAGAGATATTCATGGATGACTTCACGGTCTACGGAGACTCTTTCGACTCATGCCTTCATCATTTGGACGTAGTTCTAGAAAGGTGTCAAGTAAAAAGTCTGGTTTTGAATTTTGAGAAGTGCCATTTTATGGTCACTGAAGGGATAGTTTTAGGACACGTGGTCTCAGAAAGAGGTATCCAGGTGGATCGAGCCAAGGTTGATGTTATATCCAAATTACCATTCCCTACTGATCAGAAGGGGATAAGGGGTTTTCTAGGGCACGCCGGATTTTATCGAAGATTTATCAAGGACTTCTCCAAGATCGCCCAACCCCTTACCCGACTTCTTCATAATGAAGTGGAGTTCATTTTTGATGAGCAATGCAAGGCCGCTTTCAACCTTCTCAAGGAAAAGCTGATATCCGCACCTATCATACAGGCTCCTGACTGGGACTACCCTTTCGAAGTAATGTGCGATGCCAGCGATTATGCAGTGGGAGTCGTACTGGGTCAGAAGATCGATGGGAAGAGGTACGTAATTTTTTATGCCTCTAAGACTCTGAATCAAGCTTAGCGGAATTACGATACCACTGAAAAAGAGATGCTGGCAGTTGTGTATTCTTTCGAGAAGTTCCGGCCATATTTGTTGGGATCCAAGGTCATCGTTTATACTGACCACGCAGTGATTAAGTATCTGATTGCCAAGAAGGAATCCAAACCCCGTTTGATCTGATGGGTCCTCTTGTTACAAGAATTTGATTGGGCGGTGGAAGATAAGAGAGGAGTCGAGAATAAGGTGGCGGACCATTTGAGTAGAATAGTGCAAGATGGAAGCAGCGAAGAGGTGCACGACAAGTTTCCAGAGGAGCATTCATGCGAGGTAATTTTTGAGGTCAGGAAGATTGACTGGGAAGGAGTGATGAAGCTTACTGGCCAGTATGATATAGGAAAAGGAAAGGAGAAGGTAGGGCAAGAACCATGGTATGCAGACTTAGCCAACTACCTGGTGACTGGAGAACTTCCAGAAATGCCGAGTATTACTAAGGCCCAAAGAATGAAGATCAAGAGTGAGGCAAAATACTACTTTTGGGATGACCCCTATCTGTGGAGAGTGGGATCCGATCAAGTGATAAGGAGGTGCGTTCCTGACTGGGAGCAAAGAGACGTTCTGATCCATTGCCACTCGTTAGCATGTGGAGGACATTTCGGATCCAAAAAAACGGCAAGGAAGATTTTGGATAGCGGCTTCTATTGGCCAACCTTCAACAAGGATGCGTACGAGTTCTGCAAAAGTTGTGAGCGCTGTCAACTGACCGGTGGGATATCTGCAAAAGACGAGATGCCCCAGGTTCCGGTAATTGTATGTGAATTGTTTGACATTAGGGGAATGGACTTCATGGGTCCGTTTCCTTCATCCTATGGCAATTTGTATATCTTAATCGCGGTAGATTATGTCTCCAAATGGATAGAAGCCAAGGCCACGAGCACTTGTGAAGCAAAGGAGGTGGCCAAGTTCTTAAAGAGTCATATCTTCAGCCGGTTCGGAGTTCCGAGGGCGATCATATCTGATCAAGGTACACACTTCTGTAATCGCACGATTGAGGACTTAATGAAAAAATACGGTGTGCACCACAGACTTTCGAATCCCTACCATCCGCAAGCTAACGGTCAGGCGGAGATTTCTAACCGCGAGATCAAGAAGATTCTGGAGAAAACTGTAAATCCTTCTAGGAAGGATTGGAGTGTGAGGTTAGAAGATGCTCTCTGGGCATACCAAACAGCCTACAAGACCCCCATAGGGATGTCCCCGTATCGGATCGTTTTTGGGAAGATGTGCCATTTACCGGTTGGAATTGAACACCGGGCATACTGGGCAGTACAGAAAGTGAATATGGATGCTACAGCCTGTGAAGAGGGAAGGAAGCTGCAGCTGCAGGAGCTTGAGGAACTTAGATTGGAGTCGTTCGATTCCGCCATGTGGTACAAGGAGCGAACTAAATTGTGGCATGATAAAAATCTGAGAACAAAGGAGCTCCATGTAGGCCAGAAAGTACTACTCTTCCAGTCAAGATTGAAGCTCATGCTTGGGAAACTCAAATCGAAATGGACAGGGCCTTATGTCATCACCTCACTCCGTTCCAATGGAGCAGTAGAAATTTCAGGGAGTCTTCCTAACTCTGAACCTTTTATTGTGAATGGGCATAGGCTCAAGGTATTTAGAGACAACAGTGATGTGGTTGTAGTGGATGAAATTCCACTACAACCACGTACCTTGGCCGCATACTGACCAGCAGGATAGGAATTTAGAATTCCACTGGGCCAATTCTTTTGAAAGTCCACATTTACTGGCCAAGTAGAATTCTAAATTGCCTAAGAGAAATGTAAATATTGTAAATATTTGGCAGTTAATTAATTTGAACCTTTGCATGCTAGTTAGTTTTAAGAAAAAAAAAACCAAAAATATTTTTCGGACCTCAAATATTAATTGGGAGTACGTACTGATCATCAGGATACCATTTTGGTGAAACTCCTATTTTATTTAAGTGTCCTTTTTACTTTATTTCTAATTTTGGAAATATAGGGGGAAATCATTAAGGGACGAGTTTGAATTTGTGGACTTTCTACAGCTTTTGCAGGGTGGCAGCGGCTGGAGGGGTCGTGTGAGCAGAGAGAGTGGACACGCCGACCAATCAGGAGTCAGTATTCTCAACCGTCTCTCTTTTGAAATGACGCGACCGGACACCTCCCATAGCCGATTACATCTACCTACAACTGCATGCTCTCTCCCAAATAACCGTACCGTCTCACCCATTTTTCCTCACAAACCCTCATTTACATTTTCTCTCCCAGAATTTCTTTCCCATCTCCACCAGTTCCAAACCCTACTTTCCACCACTAAAGTCACCATTATTCGACTATGGGTAAGAAGGCTTACGCAAAGAAAATCAAACCCCACCGGGGAGAAGTCACAGCAACACAGCAGCCGCGGGAAGAACAGCCGCCAAGCCCACAACCACAACCACAACCGCAACCGCAACGTTCGGAGCCGACTCCTCAAGCAACAACAATGGTCTCCTTGGAAGCAATGGCGGCGTTTCTTCGACAACAGGACCCCAATATAGATTGGTCGGCGGCACTGGCCGGTTTGGGTCAAATCGGGGGACAAGAGAAAGTACTCGGAGAAAATCCTTCGGAACCGATTGTGCCATCCACAGCAACACTCCCTACCCCCATTGCGACTTCCTCCGGAATTCCACCAGAAAGAGAAGCTCCGTCGACTACCTCACCACCTAAGTCCTCGGAACCCTCAGAAACTCCACAACACAGTGATTCAATGGAGATTGACCCCATCTCATCTCATTACGATTCCAACTCATAAGAACGTGAAGCGAGGAAAGGTCAGGAACAGGGGAGCCTACCGGGAGCAGTTGAGTCAGAGAAAACGCTGACGGCGGGAGTCGTTCCCCGAAAAGTAGCGAGGGAGGAGATAGATCTGAACGAATCAGCCAAGAAGCAGGGCCTAATGACCGATGAAGAATTTCAGGCTATTTTAGATGATGTCAATCGGATGGAAGATGACACTGCCGTGGTGGCTGAGGGACTAGACCTCGCATCACGAGCAGTAGGAGAAAGTGAAGAAGCCGAAGAAGGAAACCGCTCGGAAAGCCAAGCTAGGGAAGAAGAGATTATGCCGGAATCATCCCAGCCAGAAGCAGAGGGGGGTGACACACTTGTTGAAGCACATGAAACGAAAGCAAAAGAAACAGAAGCGAGACCAGAAGTACCCAACCCAGTGGCACCTCCAGTAGTAAAGCCCAAGCCCGTCAAGCGGAGACTAGTATTGAAGGCTGATCCTAAGGCAGACCGGCCTAAACCGCACAGGGTTTCACAGAGGTGTTTGGGAAAGTGGGCAGCCAAAAAGGCCAAACCGAACACAGCGGCAGATCCGCTTGAGATCATGAGTGAAGACGAACGGGCAACTCCCACAAAGCCTGGGGAGGAGTCCTTACCTACTGCTGACTCAAGGGATTCTGCAATGGGAGTCGATGAAACCCCTCAGACACAAGGTGGCTGGAGTGAAGATACTGAAAGGATGGCTGAGGGTCTGGACCTCGCATCCGAGTCAGTAGAACCTGAGGGATCGGAGGAGGATGATACCGATGTAGAGAACCGTTCCACTGCCCAGGAGGAGTCATTAGCAGAAGAGGAAGCCAGATACCAAGTAGAGAGGAAACAGAAAGGAAAAGTTGTTATGAAGAAAAAGCCTAGTACCAAGAAACCGCGTATCGTGAACACTGGCATAGTGATCACTGAGGCTGCTCAGAGGACCCCATCAAGCCGGCGAGAGCAGAGTGACAGTGAGTATGGGATCAGTGAGGAATCTGAATCGGATAGTGATACGTCCATGGAGGATGAGGAGTACAAGGAGCAACAACTTCCAAACGATCATAGGGAGTTATTGCATCCACCTGCAGAGAGACTCCGATATAAGCGTTGGTCGGTGAAGCTCATAGACGACGTGGTGGAGGAGATGAAATTGTTTGACTCCAAGAAGCTCCAGGACGCCTACCGCACCAAGGACGACAAAAGCAAGCAGATCAAGTGTGGGAAGGTACTTCATCTCCCTTCTTTAGATGAATTGAAAGCTCGCGAATCGTTTCTCGCCCTTTTGCATGCGTTGGGTTTTGAATGGCTGTTAGAAAATGAAGCTTTAAATGTCCCGGTCAAATTGGCCAAAGAATTTTTTGCGACCTTTCGATTCAAGGTCACTACTGATCTGGATGAAGAGTGTATCAACTTCAGAGTGTTTGGAGGTGAGATTAGGATGAGTTTGGTTGAATGGACTGTACGGCTAGGAATGTGCAGTTTGGAAGAGGCCATAGGGCCTGAGTGGAGAGAGAGGGAGCGGGGGATTCCCCGTAGACATGTGGAATTTGAGCCCCAGGTCACCTGGGGCGAACTGACTCACCCCGGGGCAGGACAGTTCCAGTCCACTATCTCTCGTTCTATCCATCTCAACGATCCTATTCTACGTCTGGTTCAACTTTTCTTGGATTTCAACCTTTTAGGACAGTCGAATTCTGCAGTACGGACGTCAATGATGGAGTTGTACCTCATGTGGTGTGCTAAGAAGGGCAGGAAGTTGCACCTAGGGTTCTGGACAGCGTACCAGTGCCACCTCATCGCTACCCACCCCGCACGAAATCTTTCCCTTTGCCACTTCTTGGGAGTTTTTGTGAGGAACAATATAACCGTCTCGGAGGGAGAAGACTTATCCCCCTTGACGATGGTGGACGCTCCAGGTTTGTTTGATACCCCCTTGTTCGTCCGAATGAACGCGGTATACATGAAGCAGGCGTGCCACACTTCTATGCGATGGGAGAGGAGGCTTTACCAACTGCTCGGGCAGCGGCAGCTCAGGGAGCACCGGCACACGATCAGAGGCAAGAAAGAATGGAAAAGGCTGTGGACGAAATAGCAGAGGAAAATAGACATATGAGATCAGAAATGACCCGGTTAACGTCAGTAATGGAAGGGATCCTGAAGGAGTCTGTAGGACAGAGAAGGCAGAATCAGAGGCAAGAGGCTTTGGAGACGATAGTAACCAGGCTAGGAGAGGAAAACCACCGGATGATAGCAGAATTGACCAGGATAGCGTCCGTGATAGACGAGATACTGATGATGTTAGCACAAGGAAGACAAGAGGAAGATGTTGGACCGAGTGGCCAGGGAGGCCGAACTAATGAACCACGAGTATCAGAGGAGGTATTAACCGAGACGAAAGAAGCAGAGCAGAAACAAGAGGCGGAACAAGAGGAAGGAGATGCCGAAGAGTCGGCAGAATCTGGGAACAAGCAATCCGAGAATGAGGAGGAACAACCGGAAGCACCACCTGCACCACAACCTGCCCCGCGAAGGAGCAGGAGGAACAAGTGACCACCACCCCACCTGACCAGTTAGTTTTCTTTTTATTTTCAGTTTTTAGTTTTTCGTACTTTAATTGTTTTTTTTTAGGTAGTATAATTTGTGTTTGTGCGCAAACCCCATTTCTAACGCTTAGCCTATTTAATAGTCTAAGTGTGAGAAGTAAAGGGTTTGTCTCTTTGGCGCATGTTTTCTGTGTTTACTTGTTTATTGTTTTTTTTTTTTTGTAAGCATGTTGGCCCACACTTAGCACATTACATGGTCTAAGTGTGAGGAGTTGTGTATATAGTTGTTTTGTTTTTGTTGGTTTCTGTTGTTTTGTAACTCCTCCCACTTAGCCTATTGTATAGTCTAAGTGTGAGAAGTTTTTAGTATAAGTATGTTTTGTTGAGTTTTGGTATGTCTGTGTGTCGGCCATACTGGCCATTACCTTTTTCCACTTCACAGCCTCATCTGGGGCAGACACGTGTGAAGTGGGAGGGGGATTGCACTGGTCAGTATGACATGTGTATATGTGAAGTTTGTGTTTGTGTTAATGTCTTGTTAGGTCTAGTTTTTTTCTTTTGTGTGTTGATTGGGCTTAAAACTCAACTGTCCTGAGCTGACGGTGAGGGGAATTGAGGGAGATACGACATGCTGGAAAACAGAAACTACCCCCCTTAGTACCTCCTAGCCAGGATATATGACGCAAGTATGAGGGAAAAGCTCATCCTTAGAGCCAAACACGAAAGCCCTCTTAAAATGTGAGTTATAAGCTTAAAGTGGAACCACTTTCCACATATTTTGAAAAGAAAAGAGCGGCTACCACGAACTACCTAAGATGAAGTGACCACGAGTAGCGAACACTGAAGGCAGTAGGAAACCCCCCTCCAGCGAAAAAAAAAAACCACCTTTAGAACCCATTTTCTTAACTCTTTGTACCCAGATATACACCCCTACCCACTGGGATTTGTGTGTGCAAGGCATGAGACGATTGGAGCTTACTGGCCAGAAGGTGTACAAGAAAGCAGAATCCAGCTGGGCAAGAAAGTTTGGAAGAAAATCGACCAGGGAGTTATCCCAGGTCCAAGAAAAAGAAGAAGAAGGTATAAGGGTGGCGAAGCCACAAAGAAAAAAAAAGGGGAAAGAAAGAAGAAAAAAAAAGAAAGATAAAAGAAAATGGTCAGAGAAACTTGGCTACGAAAAGAAAGAGAAGGAATAAGGGTGGCGAAGCCACAAGAAGCTACTGACCAGTTGGAGATCATAGCCAGAAGCGCCAGCCAAGAGAAGCAACGACCAAGCGCCCAAGTGCACACAGTTCCCCCACCTCAATAAAGCAGAAATTTTGAACCTAGAGCCTTAGGAACATCCACCCCAAAACATTACAAACCAATAGCCCCGTTACAAACCTTTAAGCCCTTCAGTAGCTACACATGAGATCTAAGTCCGAAGCAATCGTGGTTGAGCATATTGAGAGAAATGCAGTCCTAACATTCCTGGTGAGGTATGAGTGACTGAGTGAACCTAGTGTTTGGCCGATAGGTGTGGGCGATCCTGACAAGCGGATATACTGACTGGGAGAGAAAAGGGGGGCGGCGGAAGTTCAAGGCTGTCTAAGGCCGGATTGCACCTGATCCTGAGGGGAGGGATGGTTGAAAATATAGTCCAATTACTGTGTTAATGTGTTTTAAGTGTTTTAGTTTTCTTTTATGTGTTTGTCTTTGTTATGTGTTTTTCTTTGCGTCGTAGTTAGAGTCTAGGGTAGGATAGAGTCGGTCAGGGGAGTAACCAGGCTAGAATTCGACTTACTTCTTTTTGTTTATTCTTCACGCTTGAGGACAAGCATGTGGTAAGTGTTAGCAGTTTGATAACTCGTATTCTAGGCCTTGGTTACTGGTCAGTATGATGTGCGTAATTGATTATATCTGCAAAACAGTTGCTCAAAGTGTGCAGGTTGAGTGTTCTAGCCAGTAGGCAAAGCTTCAAATACTTCGGTGAAAAGGGCGTCAGGACGATTACGTACTAACCAGTATATATGCAAAAATGGCTCGAGATGGAGAAGAAGGATAGCTGGGACTGATCAACCACAATTAAGGGCAAAGAAGTCATCTCACCACAAGGTTTTACCCTAAAATCAAGGGTAAGCCCCCCTATAAAAGGAAGCCACATGGAGAGAGAAAGGATTTTATATTCATCATCATCACTCTTAGGTAGAATTCTCTCGGTAGTTCAGTCCTTCAGCCCAGTCCAGAGTCTCGTTGTAACACCCCTTACCCGGTAGGTAAACCCACCGAATACTGTTTGTCACGTTTCAGTATCGACAACCCGTACTGAAATTTTTCCCATTTTCTTTAAAAAGCACAATTAAAATCTATTACATTTAAAAACTTAACATTTATCCAGCGGAAGATCAAAGATTGAACTATTATACAACATGCCACGACTTTTAACCATGTTGACTACCAGTGACCCGCCAAAAATTGCAAAGCTGCGCAACCACACTGACATACTATCAACTCTAACCTGCAGGGGGTAAAAGAAGATAGGAGTGAGCTTTCCACAGCTCAGTAGATATATCCAAACTATGAAAATCAATTCTCTAATCTAAACTATATTGAGACTTTTACATTATTTATCTTTTACTTATAACCATTCATTCTTAGCACTTCCCACTTGAATAATTTACTATATTAATCTTTTACTCGTCAACACATATTAATTTCCGTATCGCCTTCCACATGTTGTCATTTCTTAAGACATCATATATCATCATTCTTTTCTTGTATTACCACATATCACTTTATTACAACATCTATACGTTCACCGTGTTTTCCAGATAACATAATTCTTCATATACTTACTTACAAAATACATTTTTCCATATAATTCCTTAATTTATTCAATTAGCTAATTATTATTTATTCACACTTATTCTTATCTTATAAGCATATTACTTCCCATAATCTGTCATACGTCATATTTCCATATCCAAAGTCATTCAGTCATTTATAACTTTATGTCACATTCTTATCCACACACCAACGCAGACAAATCGCAAACGTTAACCCATTTCAAACACATATAACGATCACCAAGGTACTCATATACCGAAATACATATAATCAGAAATAATATACAACCCATATCATAAACAATTTCATATCCATATACATATGCCTCTCTATTCCTTTTTATTATTCTGTGACGGATCAGTCCTGGTATCTGCCCGGGATTTCCAATATGATTGACCCGAAGGTCCCAATATAATTGACCCGTAGGTCCCAATATGATTTGACCCGAAGGTCCCAATATAATTGACCCGTAGGTCCCACTGTGATTTGACCCGAAGGTCCCACTGTGATTTGACCCGAAGGTCCCAATATGATTTGACCCGAAGGTCCCACTGTGATTTGACCCGAAGGTCCCACTGTGATTTGACCCGAAGGTCCCAATATGATTTGACTCGAAGGTCCCACTGTGATTTGACCCGAAGGTCCCAATATGATTTGACCCAAAGGTCCCAATATGTCCACTGTGATTTCAGATCCAGGGCAAGACCGTCATAGATCCTCTTTAGTCGAATGATTCATATAATTCCAATATCATATGCAAAACATATCAATTTCATCAATCACATATTCATATCTTATCCTACCAAATAATTCGAATATAACATATTAAATATATCTGTTGCACTAATCACATATACATATCGTATTCCACCATCAATATCAAATAACGCATAACCATATTTAGTTCACACCATATAACCCAAATATTCACCACAATCAACATATAGCAATCAACCACATAATATATGTAAAATTAAAAGCGTGATTCATACACACTTCAACACATATTATCACATTTCACACCATATTATTTCTATCATCATCATATAATTATATTTATACCATTTCTTTGTAAAACTTTCATATCAGGTTTATAAATATCATAATAATTCCATTTGTGTCTTCTAATGACATATATACAATTATCACATAGAACAACACATTATTATACATTTAGTTCGCATAGTTCAAACCAGAGAAGTAAAGTTCATAGTAAGGATATCCTACCTCGTAGGCTTATTAACATAAGCATATTTCACCTTGATACTTCTCTATCTTCTAGGTTCACTCCTTTGTCTCCAAAACGCACTATAGGTTCCTTCGTTGAATCATCTGATAATTTATAATGCTTGATCCCATGTGTGCGTATATGATTGCCCGAGAAGAACATATCTTTCTTTTTCTTTTCTCTTGATTTCAATAGCTTTTATTCCATTATTCTCTCGATCTCCCTTTTTTTCTAACTCTCATTTGCATCATATATACTCGAAACAAACTACTTGCCGACTTAGGAGCATAGGTAACCAAATAAATATATTATAATCTATGACTAAGCTTTTTGTATTTCTCTTGTTTGCATGCACTCATCACACGTGTACTAACACCAAAGACAAATAAGTTTTTTTAAATTAATATAAGTGAACATATAAGTATACACAATTGATTGCATGTTACGTGATCATTTCTTTTTCCAAACTTTTATTTCCTAAGTAGTATTTTCATATTTGCAACCTATGGTTCAACAATCACATGCAAATAAATATGTGCTTATATACAACACACCTATAATTAATAAAGGAACATAAACATATTTTAATTCATGTTTATAAAACTAAAATTCTACTACTATTTCAGTTTTATAAAATTATTATCCCTTAGCTTCGATTTACGATTTTACGTGGGTATAACAAATTGCCGAAAATCGCATAATCTACATTTCGTATTAAATTTCTGCTTTATAGTTTAACTTAACTACTATTCCTCATCACATAACCAAATCTTTCGTCAAGCCCTATAATTCGGGATGTTACACTCGTTCCTCGCCACAGTCATGGTTACTTGAAGATCATCAGTTCGCCGGAGTTCAACTCTCTAGTTCCAGTCAGCACGATCGTGTTTAGCAGTTCCATCGCCCGAAGTGGCAAAAACAATCTTTATTTACTTTCTAGTTAATCTTGTTTGTTTTCTCTACTTTGGATCTTTCGCATTTCCAGTATTTTGCTTATTTTGAAGTCTTGGTTGTGATCCAAACATTTTCTAAATGCTACGAAGTTGTTTTTCCAGCATCGGTTCATGTTTGTTTTCACTTCTTTCTTCCTAGATAGCTTAGATCTAGCTGTTACGGTAATTTCCAGTGTGGAATCGCATGTTTTAGCTTCTGTAGTTGATCTCTCTGAGTTTGCAAGTCTAGATAGCTGTTAGATTCTAGATCTGAATTAGTTAAGTGTGAAAACCCAGTTTACGTTATTTCTGACACCCTGCATGTTGACCAGTAAGCATAATTGCAGTTTTAGTGTTCGATCTTTCGATTCGAAGTTTAAATTATAGATCTGAGCTGTGAAGTTTGTTAACCTGTGTTTCTCGTTCATGAAATCTGAGATTGTTGATCTGAGTTTATTCATGTTGAAGAAGATAACATCCACATCCAAGTTTGGGACCACTTTTACTTTTTAGTTACTTTTGCTTTTGTCCTTTACTTTTTCTACCTTTTCAGCTGGTACCCTTCAGATCTGTCAGTCTAGTCACCATAACTACCACTACCTTCTGATATTTTGTTTAGCCCAAAATAGAAACCTAGTACTTTTTGAATATTTCTTGTTTTCACCATGTCCACGTACACAGCTGCATATCAGAAATCCTCTCACACCTCCTAGTCAGTAGGGTACCATCTTAACTTCCCGTCTAGGTATAAACTCAACCCAAGCGTGGTAGCTAACCAAACCTTCCGGAATATCACCACAATCACTCCAAATCGTCACCATCTCTGTGGGATTCGACCCCTACCTTCACTATACTACCCAGTAGAAGAAGGTTGAGGAATTATTGATACCAGGTTTTAGGCTTGGCAGGGGATTGTTATCCTGATCAGTAGGATACACCCTTGCTTGAACGATACCTACGCAAACTTGCGCTTTCAGTTAGTAAACGTTTGGGATGGGTGATTTAAGAAAACGATGAAAGGAACGATAGGACATGCATGTTTTTTAGTCAATGATTGAGACTGAATTGTGTTACACATAATTTAAAGGTGATAACTCGCGCTCTTAGCGTGATAGCAAAGGGAAGGAAGTACTTGAGATCTAAGTAGACGAGGTTGGCTTTCTTTTAAATAAGGATGAGGTCCTAAATATTTCTATCGATGGGAATGAAATTGTGTTTATCATGCCTTATTTGATTTTTTTAACATGCCTATCTGATATGGCTTTATGCCATTATTATATAAATCGAATTCGGTTCCTCGTAGGGCCGCAAACCCTACTTGGACTAGTGTACACCTACGTTAGACCGTGTGCTAGCGTATGGGCTGGCCGGTCTAGTGACTTGGTTTGTGGCCACATTCTATATCATGTATTGGCAGATATGGCTAACGTCTATGGGAAAATGACTGATCAGTTGACTTTTACAATGGGAAATGATTTTGGTACCTCGGGCCTTTCTAAAAATAAAACCCCGATGGATACTTGAAAAAGGCATGATAAATAAATATTCTTTTGATGAACTGTTTTCGGCGTTAAGTCCACTGAGTATTATTATAGTACTCAGCCCTGCATGTGTTTTCCTTATGTGCAGGTTGAGCGGCGACGAGCGGTTGGCGGTGTTGAGCAAATTAATTAAATTTATATGATTGACTTGAAACTCCTAGTGTCGTCGTGTCTTCACACATGACTTCACTTTTCTCTTGGATGCTTCCGCTAAAACATGATTTTCTTATCTTTTGGTTGATACTGAAACTATTGGATTACTGTTTTGGATTATTTTGAACCTTTCCCTTTTGACCTAAATTATGATAGTCACTCTTCATTGGTTTTCTTCTTCATTGCTAAAGCGTGACCTTCTTTTCTTATACTTAATTGTTCATTAAATACTTTGGCCAAACCTCTTTATGAAACCCTAGCCTATTGTCCTTGTTTCATTTAAGTCTGTTTAAGTCGCGATCGCCGCATTTATTCTACCCTAGAAGGGCGGTCGTGACAGTTTGCATCTTCAATAATAGGTTGAGGGTGCTCCATAGTAGGAGCAAACTCTTGGATCACAGGCCCCTCCACCTGACTTGATGTCACCTCCACCTCACTTGATGTTTCCTCCACCTCACTAGTGGAGTCAGAAGTCGCAGGAGTAGCAGATTTAGAGAGATAAGGTAACTCAGACTTATTAAAGATAACATCTCTACTAATTGCAACTACTAAATCTGGTTCATCCCTAAGCCACACTCTATACCCTTTAACACCCTCAGGGTATCCCAGGAAGACACGCTTCCTAGACCTAGGCTCAAGCTTGTCAGTCTTTTGGTGTATAAAAGCACTACAACCAAAGACTCTAAGGTGAGAGGGGCTGATTGTCTTTCCAGTGAACACAGACTCAGGGCACTTGCCCTTGAGGGGGACTGAGGGGGACCTATTGACTAAGTAGGCAGCTGTGTTTATGGCTTCCCCCCAGAACTTCTTAGACATACCACTCAAGGACAGCAGACACCTCACTCTTTCTAGAAGGGTCATGTTCATCCTTTCTGTCACCCCCATTTTGCTGAGGGTGTAGGGCACAGTCTTGTGTCTCCTGATACCTGCATTCACACACAAATCATCAATCTGAGAATTACAAAATTCTAAACCATTGTCAGTTCTCAGAGTCTCAATCTTTCTTCCAGTTTGGTTCTCTATAAGCTTCATCCAATTCTGAAACTTCACAAACACATCAGACTTGTGTTTCATCAAGAAAACCTAGACCTTTCTGGAATAGTCATCCACAATATATAGGAAATAGGTGTAACCCCCATGTGTAGTAACTGAGGCTGGGTCCCATACATCAGCATGTAAGTATTCAAGCACATTAGCACTTGTGCAAGTAGGCACGGAAATAAGGAAAGCCACCTTATGTTGTTTTCCTTTCACACATGTATCATAAAAAGGGAGAGGCATATTCACATCATCATTCAACAGATAACCATGCTTATGCAAGATATGCATGTCTTTCTCACTCATATCTCCTAACCTATTGTGCCATAACACAGTATTGTTTAACTTCACAGTATGGGCAGCAGACAAGTCACATAAGGGTTGTGCAGTACACACATATAGGTTATGCTTTTTCTCAACTTTAAACATGCACAAAGATCCCTTAAAGATTTTCATCACCCCATTGCTCCATCTACCCTCTAACCCTTCAGACTCAAGGGAAACACAAGAAAGCAGATTATAATGCAAGCTAGTCACATATTTCATATTTTTCAAAGTGAACTTACAACCAGAATTAAACCTGAGGCAAACTGTACCAATGCCTTCAATCCTGCACTGTTTATTGTTAGCCATAGAAACAAAGCCATTAGTGATAAGAGTTAATTTAGTAAAAATATCTTTGAAATGAGAAATATGGTAAGTACAGCCTGAATCTACCAACCACTCAGACTTGTTGAACTCTTTGCTAAGAGAGGCATTCACAGAAATAACATCATGAAGCATGAAGCAGGTTCTATCATCATCAGATTTCACCACATTAGCAACTTGATCAGAGTCATCCTTCTTATTTTTCTTAAGAGGACACTCCTTGATGTAATGGTCAAGTTCATTGCACTTGAAACATCTCCTAAACTTTTTAGAGTCTTGTGATGATGATCTAGACATGTTTCTGTGATGCTTTTTGGACCCTTTCTAAGAGGATTTTCCATTAGATTGCTTGTCCTTTCCTTTGGTGTTGGATCTGCCTCTTACTTGAAGAGTTTTATCAAGTGCAGCACTATCTCTGCCATATTTGATTGTTGCCTTCACATCACTGTAAGAGTCAGGAATAGCATTCATCAGAGCACTAGTAGTATAATCATCAATATTCTTGTCACCAAATCTCTTAATATCAAGCACTAGCTTAGAAAAAAGCCAATATTCTCATCAATATCTTTGGACATATCCAATTTGAATTTGAAAAGTTTCTCAAGCAAATACATGCGGTTAGACAAAGAAGTTTCAGTATGCAACTCATCAAGTTTGTCCCATAACTCCTTAGCAGAATCTACAACACCAACTTTCCTAATCACAGAGTCACTTAAACTCAAGAAAATTGTAGAACAAGCCAATTCATTCACTTCTGCCTTTATGGAATCAGTATCAGTATCAGAAAACTTTTGATCAATAGCTTTATACACTTTCTGCTGAACTAAGACACATTTAAGTGTCTGTTTCCAAATGCTGAAATCACCATTTCCATTGAAAGGAGTGAGTCCAAAAGGAAGGTTTGACATTTTGAGCAACAACCAGAGGCAAACAAGCTCCGGATAAAAGTCAGAATATGGTTCTTATGGGTGGTTTAACAAAACATGTACCGATTACCAAAACTTCTTTTTTTTTAGGTACACTTTCTCTTTGTGGTATTCCGCCTCTTGCTTGTTTTTGGTCAAAAGATACAAAGCACATGAGCACAGAGGAAACAAAAAAACCAACAGCAAGCACAACAGGAAATAGAAACACCAGCTTGAGAATAATCTAAGGAATGATTCTGTCACAACAAGGTACCACAAATAGTCAAGAACAACAGAGCATCAAATCCCAGGATTTCCCAATTCACAAGCACTCAATTCTTTGAGGGCGCAAGGGGTCACTGAGATAGACTTAAGGCTCTATTGCAACCACACAGTTTCACAGACTACTTGAAGTAATCCTTAAGAGAAAATCACCACATAGATTAACCTCAAGAAACCACAGAAAGAAGAAGCACAGCGGAAGAGCAAGAAGAGAACCAGGAAGCAACACTGAAAACCACACAGAGAGGAGTTCAGAACACAATAACACCCAAGAGACCTTAGGATCTCTTGATTTACCAGATATCCACGATAAGAGAGAAGGCTATGTGAATATCACAGCCTTGACTGATCCTAACGTGGCTCTGATACCACTGTTAGGTATTGATCAGCCGAAGGCTTGATATAATTCGGGTCTAGCTATTACAAAACTGAGGAGATCAGCCCTCAGATTACATATCTGATACAAAACATATGCTATAGCTGTAGTCAATAGTAATCGATCCTGAAACACTAAGTAAACGATTAGTAACTTCAAGACAATTATTAATGCAGTAACATAACCGAATAGAATCAAAGACTAAAGAAGAAAATTGAGTTTTGATATGGCTCAAGTTGCACCAGGTACAACTACACAGATCTATATAACCGGCCCTCAATTATCCAGCCAACTCCGATTTGCACCAAGGGAGAACACAGATCGACCGCAGTCAATCAAGGCAAGTCACACCGAAACCCTAGATCCACCACCGCACATCATATACTTAACCAACCGCTTCACACCGGCTACTACAACAACAACGCTCAACTCTCGGAAGATCTCCTTCCAACCAGAAACCTACAACCAGTCCAAAATACAAGACCAAAAACCAGAGGTTTCCACACAAAGCCACACTACACCTCACACCTTGCACTCACACCAGAGATGAAGGAAGAGATGAGAACTCTCAAGATTACACAGAGAGAAGGCACAACAATCTTAGGAAGAAACCCTAGATCAGAGAAGAAGAAGAAGAAGAAGAAGAAGAAGAAGAAGAAGAAGAAGCATTTTGTTACGGACGTCCTCCGTAACGTGACCGGCTATCTATCTTCTCGGACGGATAAGGTGATCAATCCTTCGACAAGCTCGAAGGAAGGCTCACGGATTTGCTGAGTCACAGACGTTCTCCGATCAGCAGCAAATAGGGAACAATAATTATACTAGATACTCAAGACAAGTTTAGGGAAAATATTATATTGATTGAATGAATAAAGTGATAACAATAACTCCTATTTATAATGCTACTAACTTAATGAACAAGAAAACAAAGATATAGAAAAAGATATGCAAATCCCTAATATATCTAAACTAAATATTAATAGTATAAGACTCGTATCAACTCCCCCACGGTTAAAATCCACCTTGTCCTCAAGGTGGGAACCACGAACCAAGGACGAGAGTTGAAAGCAAAAGCTTTAGCTAGACGTCTCCCCCTGGATCAAACACATATCGAGCAGCTGAATGTCTCCATTCATCACCTTTGTCAAAAGTCAACAAAGGAGACCCAATGTGGTCGGCAAAATTCCACGCCACAACGACAAGCTTGTCCACGCCTCCAAGAATGCTCAAACATGACGTGTCATTGTGCGGAGGGATCAACCTCGCATCGGTGTCGAGCGATGTTGATCGAGGATTCAGACATGTAGCATCCATAACATGCAAATCCCCATAGATAAAGGCAATCTCCTTCAAATGTATTGGAAAGGACGGTGCAACTTTATTTCCAACTAATGCACATAGATAAGCTCCACCATTTTCACTAAAACAATTCCCAACAACATCGGGAGATGTCATTCGAGCAGCATCGAGAGATGCGACGACCTTCTTCACTTCCTCAATGGAATCAACCTCCTCGTCGCCATCTAACAATGTTTCTTCCTCTCCACTGATATAGGGGCTGCACGGCGGAGAGATCATAGCTGGTGGAGACAGTTCATCTAACAATCCGCCTTCCCCTCCGCTGTCGTCGTCGGGGCTGCAAGACGGAACTGTTGGGGGCAGATTCGAAGATGGGACAGCAGCTACAGCGGGCAGTGACGCTGCTGCACGGCAGTGGCTTGTCATGCTCAAGCAAGATGACGAGCGTTGTGGTGGTGGCGGCGGGACAACAATGACAGTTAGTTGTGAGTTGCTAGATGGGTCGTGGTGGACATCAACGTCCTCACCATATCCAACAGAGTCACAATCATAATCAGGGTAATATATGGATGCGATCTCTTCATAATCCAGGTTACCCATCGACACCCCAGCGCCCGGCGGGTCCCAACAGGATGGTTGGCGAGAAGGCTCATTCTGCAGCTGCAGAAATTGACGAAGCGGGAACCCCCTGTACGTTGGTGGCGGTCCATAGTCGAAGGGATGATAGTGCTCGGGCAGTTGATAACGAGTTTGGTGGAGGTGGTACGGGCGGCGTCTATCCGGCTGATATGGAGGCGACGGTGTGTACCTGTCCGACTGGTGGTGTTGTGGCCGCCGGTACGTAGGCTGGGTGTAACGCCGATGCCGCTTGTCCCAATCAGCGCGTCGTTCCAAGTTTGCGACCCGGCGATCCATCTTATCGAAGCGCGCATTCAATTGCTCAAACCCTAGCGTGATCGGGTCCGTCGATTGAGGCCTACCTCCAATCTCGCCGATATTCCGCTGACGCGTCGGCCCCAATTGCAGTGTTTCAGTCACCGGCACTTCGGACTCCATTAGATTTCGTTTTCACAGATAATGATGAGTTTCGGGATGAAAGAATATGGAGGATTAGGTGTGGCCGTGGTGGTGGAGCTGCGGCTGATTGTTTTTCTTTCTTTTTTTTTTCTTTTTTTTTCGACGGGGGCTGGGAAATAATTTGGGGGATACGGATGAACGAAGACGGAGGATGAGCACGGGATGAAAGCACCAGTTGTTACGGACGTCCTCCGTAACGTGACCGGCTATCTATCTTCTCGGACGGATAAGGTGATCAATCCTTCGACAAGCTCGAAGGAAGGCTCACGGATTTGCTGAGTCACAGACGTTCTCCGATCAGCAGCAAATAGGGAACAATAATTATACTAGATACTCAAGACAAGTTTAGGGAAAATATTATATTGATTGAATGAATAAAGTGATAACAATAACTCCTATTTATAATGCTACTAACTTAATGAACAAGAAAACAAAGATATAGAAAAAGATATGCAAATCCCTAATATATCTAAACTAAATATTAATAGTATAAGACTCGTATCACATTTACACCGAGAGAGTAGAGAGTGAGAATGAGAGAGTAAAGTGAGGCGGTTGAGATCCAAGGGAGTATATATATGGAACAGAAACAACACCCAATCACATACTGACACGTAGCTAGGGTTAGGAGCTGGGTCAACAAAGATGGGTTGTGGATATTTGGCCTAGGACTAAACACTTGGGCCTCCTGCATATAGGCCACAATTCTACGGAGAAAAGTTTTTTAACATTATTCTCTTACTTAACAATTTCTCCATTTTAACTATTTATTATTATTTTTATAAAATAAATGCATAAAAATAATTGGGACTGTTAAAGCGGGATGGAGTACGATGTAAAAGTATTTCCTTGTATTTTTTTTATTACAAAGTGTTGATTAGAAAGCAGTGAAATGTTTTTTCGGGTTTCCAACATAAAATGTTGAAATTTTATCGTCCACTACTAATGGCATGAATTATCAAGCTCATAAATGCATATGCCCCACTCTCATTGCCGACTTTACACATGATGTCTCTCATTTCAACTTAGGAATTAGAAGTTCACTTCATTGATAATTGTCACATAGTATGCGTCCTTTTCTTCTCAATTTTTTAACAATTCTACAATGATGCCGCTTGTGATTTCCTATATTACGTAGAAATTCAGATCGCAAACTATGATTAGTATAAACCTTCCAACTTATGTTAACAATATAGTAGAGTGCGCGGCAGTAACAATTAAAATTTTTTATAAACATTGGTGAAATAAAACATAGTCAATCACGAAATTACATCTCCACCAATTACATCACACCATAAGAGTTATAATCTTGGTAGTTAACGACATCAAGATTTACATGCACAACCTTAAGTGCATTAAAACATTTAATTGGAAATTATAAGTATATTCTTAGTATCCATCTTTCGATATTGTATATTCTTGATCAAGGGGCATAGCCACCATGACCACCACCTTCACCTCCCCCTGCGCCGCCACCATATCCGCCGGCATGCCCCCCACCCGCGGACGCACTACCGCCACCACCACCGCCCCCTTCACCTCCACCATGGGCACCTCCTGCACCACCACCACCACCAGCACCTCCACCATTCCCATATCCCGAACCCGAGGCGCTTCCCTCCCCTCCGGCGCTCGCACCTCCCCCACCGCCACCATGACCCCCGCCGCCACCACCACCGTATCCTCCAGCAGCGCCTCCTCCACTGCCGCTTCCCTCACCAGCTCCTTCCCCTCCCCCATATCCACCGGCATGTCCACCACCGACCGCCGCACCGCCACCGCCACCGCCACCACCTGACCCTCCGCCGCCGCCATGAGCTCCACCAGCTCCGCCGCCGTATCCTCCACCCGCTCCGTGCCCTTCCCCACTCCCACCGGCGTAACCCCCTCCAGCAGAAGCAGAGCCACCGCCACCGCCAGTGCCGCTGCCGCCGCCGCCGCCACCAGCAGCACCACCGCCGGCGCCGCTACCGGCACCACTTCCGGCACCACCAGCGTAGCCATGATCCACGGCAGCTCCACCGCCGCCGCCGCCTTCACCACCGCCTTCACCGCCGCCGTAGACACCGACTTCGACGCCCAAACCAAGTCGGGCGGCGGAACATATTGCCTCAAACAAAACTATAAAGAAGAGTAGAGAAATAAATTTGTTTGCAGCCATGATTTTGAATTGTTAAATTGATAATTTAGTTGCATGCATGAGCACCTATTTATAGGCAATATGTAGAAAGGGTGCGAAAGTGGTCCATTAACCAATCACGATTGCTCTTACTAGTGAACTTTTGCTGTCTCCCACATCTGATTATCAAACTCCATTTTTTATTTTATTTTTTATATAATTAGGTAATTAAATAGTAGGTTTTAAAATGGATAAATTCTAGTAATATATCTCTCTAGTTTACTACTCCTATGGATTATTTCCTTTCTTAATTCTCTCTTAAATTTGACTATACCCGTATTAAATCTACAAACTTATACCCCTAATATAGCGCATTATTAGTAGTACTAGTAGTATTTTTTATCTACAAAATGGCCTAACAAAAAGTTTGAGCTTTAAAATTATGAGCCATCCATTAAAATGATCAGAGACGCGTTTTTTAGAGGAATTGTGAGTTTATACAAAGAGGTACAGTATAACAGTAATGTGTTTCTGGAAGACAAGACACTAATATACTCCCTCCGTCCCCGAATAAGAGTCGCTAATTTCCTTTTTGGGCCGTCCCCCATTAAGAGTCACTCTTTATTTTTACCATAAATGGTAGTAGGTCTCACATTCCACTAACTCACTCCACTCACATTTTATTATAAAATCAATATAAAAAAGTGGGTCCCACATTTCACTAACTTTTTCAACCAACTTTTCTTTACATTTCTTAAAACTCGTGCCCGGTCAAACAACGACTCCTATTAGGGGACGGAGGGAGTATGATATATAGAAAAAATGGCATTTTGTTAATCAGATCTTAACATGATCTAATTTATGCACCAAGTGATTAGTTTATAGTACTACATATTATAAGTACAACAATGTTTGTATGGATAATCATATATTTTTAAGGCTACTTGACCTAATTTAAGCACCAAAAAGAGTAAGGTGTGCTTTCCAGTGTAATGGAGTGTTTACTTAAACCATTTATAAGCTTTTAAAATATAATACTATTAAACATCTTATAAGTCGTAAAAATAAGCTCCAACATATAATAATTTTTCGAAAAAATAATAAATTCTTATAAGATATAATTAATTTATAATAGTAATAATATGATTTGCTATTTCTAACATTTACTCTTTTAATTGTATCTATCTTCATTGTTCTCTCTATAATTAGGATTTTTTTTTTCTCTAAATCCAGATACTAGGAGTCTGAGACAACTTATAAGCTCTCAATGTCTTATGAGTTCATGAAATTTTATAATATGATTTTGTAATTTGCAATATGTCGATACAAGCTTTGTTGGAATGAAGAGATACGTCAGATAGAAGGAAATAATCAAGGCTACAATAAAATATATATATATATATATATATATATTTAAGAAAAGAAGAAATTAAATCAATCTAGATCAATCAAAGTTTATAAAATAAAAAAGATTATTTACTTTTCTTGTTAAGGTGGATAACCTTATATAAAGAGTGTTGGATGTAAATAGAATTAATTATCTAATCCAATAAAAAAATTCCTTTAAATATTTTAGTGTCTTTTATTTTTCGGCATCCTATTTTTTTACTTTTAAATCAAGCTTAGCCAAATAACCACTGATTAAATTTATGAGGTGTAAGGTGGAACTTGATATTATTTAAAAAACTTATTTGAATAATTAAGTTTTTGAAATGGTATAAGTTTTAATGCAAAATTGATAAAGTATGAAAAATAAAAAGAAAGTGTGTTAATAGAAAATGAGTCTCACCTCATTATAGAGAAATTTTGTAAAACAAAACATTTCTATTTGGGCCAAAAAATTTATAATCTTGAAAAATTTTGTATGAAAAAAAATACCCAACGTGTAGTTTGAGTGCAGGTATGTTTGGAATTCAACTCAAATGTGGATATAGTACGAACCATAAAATTACGTACTTGTGTTACTAAGGCCACCCGCAACGCGTCACGCGAGTGGCTCGTAATCCGTCACGCAGGGACGAGACGGCGGCGAGACGCGTTGCAGCGTCCTGTCTCGTCCCCAGCCCGCCGAGCGTCCCGTCCCGCCGAGACGGATGGCGAGCCGTCTCGCCACGCGCCCGCGCGACGTGGCGCGCTCCGGCGCCATGCGTGACGCCCACTCACCGGCCTGCGAGTGGGCATCGTCAAGCTGACGCAATAAATTATTGTTTTTAATTCGAATTTAAAAAAAATAAATAAATAAAAAATCGAAAAACGGTAATATTACTGTTTTTTCGACCGTTTTTTTCTTTTTTTTATTTTTTTATTTTTTTATTTTTACTCTATAAATACTCTCAATCCATCCTCATGCGAACACTTCTCGCATGACGCCTCCCCAATACCAAGCTTATCTTGCCGGAATTGAGTTTATGGCAAGACAACTTGGTATTCCGCCTCCAGGTGGCTTCAGTGCACCTCCACCGCCTTCGGGGGATGATTCGCCGGCGGAGTAGTTTTTTTTATTTTCTATAAAATTATATTTTAAATTATGTAATTTTTGTTTTTTTAGGATTTTAATTATGTGTTTTTTTTATTTTTTTGAATTTTAAGTTGTATTTTTATTTTATGTTGTAATTTTATTTTATTTAATGAAGTGTGTTTTTTATTAATTGAATTTGTTGGAAATAAAAATAAAAAATGAAAATGAATGAATAGTAATTTAAGAGATGGTTAATAGACGAATAAGAGATATAGGGTTACAGGTTCTGTCTATTGGTTAGTAAAAAGTACAGTGGGGCTCAAGAATAGTAATTTAAGAGACGGTTAAGGGACGGATAAGAGACAGCGTTACAGATGGCCTAATAATGAATGAATTAAAACAAATGTATACATACTAATTAAGTTTATGGTACTAATATAATTAGTACATTTCGAAAAGAGTAATATTTTTGGCACTGAGTTGCATAACTAGTGGATAAGCACTTTTTCCCTTTACCACTAGGATATCATGATGGAATTCCAACTCAAATTTATTCGTTTCCCACATATATTATGGATGAATTAACATGATCACAGTTGCAATTTTTGACTTTTATCACTACTTACACATGTGCTATGTTGCCTTTGCCTCATTCTGTATGTTTTGTTATTTATAATGTGATATTGCTTAATCTTCAGCATTTATGTACTCAAACCATGGATGAATTTATATGTAATTCCTGAAAGAGTGATAAAGTATCCTTCCCACTCTATGTAAATACAAGCACCATCAAATTTTGAAATCACCAAGATCATATCAATTATCATCATAAGAAGAAGAGGAATGATTTGTTGACATCAAATACTGTCCGCAAAAAGGGGTTTAAGCTGAGTTTATTTAAACTAAGAAATTGAAATAACAATAAGTAAACTAAAAGTAGACAAAAGTTGAAATTAAATCAGGCAAAAGATATCTCCTAGGATATTAATTTCACTAACTATGAATAAATTTATCATGGCTATGATATCTTATGGCAACTTTGGGAATTACTTTGACGTTCACTAATGTATTATATACCTCCTTTCGGACAATCAAAATTGTTGATCACTCGTATCAATGAGTTAGATCTAGTGGTAGAGTGATAATGTCTGATACCAAAAGTCTCAGAGATCAAGTCCACCGTGACGCAGCCTAACAGGTCAAGACAGTTGTTCGAATGTGCAGATTAATTCAGTTTTCGAATTTAGAAGCAGAGATGGTCTAATAGGTCAAGACAATTTTTTACTCGTCCGGAGACAGGACGATGGATCCAAAGCCCATCCGTGGCCCCGGAAATGTCGTGAAAGAAACGTAGATGAATAGGTAACACCCCCAATTACATTAAACAAAACTATAGCCATAAAAGCAAGAAAATTCCAACCATGGTGCTTCCACAAATAGAGTGAAAACACCACCACCACATCAACCAACTGGGATGGCGAATACAGCCGGCGGTAACCCTACTAAATTAATAATCAACAAGAAGACCGTGTGCCTCTCGAGTCTCTAAACAATGTATACATGTATTTCACCTCCCATTTCAAAAAAGAAAAACAGAATCCAGTAAGGAGAAACGTCTTGTACTCAAATTTGCTCCTTGTCTATACATATTCAAAGAAATATCTTCACTGGGAAATAGAATCTTGCTGTGTGGTGATGGTATTGATATTTCTTTGTCTGCCTCAGCAAGTCAGCATTGCTACGGGCCTTGTACAGTCTACGTATATTTCCTTTTCAATTTTTTTTCTTCTCTTTTTCCTTTTGAGAGATCCTACAGTAAAGCATGCCAAAGGGCCTCTTCTCCTTCACCACATCGTTCGTGGACAAATTTGATCTTTTCTACTGATTTGCAGATTCCACTGCAGCTCCAGTCAAACGAGGCAATGCACACATTTCCTGCTTGTGCTTTCCATTCACAATCTGCACATTGGCAATGCGAAAGAATAAGACTGAAGTTCGAGTATATACAATATAAGTCTTGAGGCATTATTAGTCGAGAAGTTTTTTTCGTCTGATATTACACAGAATCCTCTATCAAATTTTTTTGCATCCCACTAGAAGTTTCTTACATTTTTATTTATTTTCTTCAATTCCAATTTCTTATAGTTTTGTTTATGAGGGTTGACTATATGTAGTTAAAATCACAAAATATGTAATTTGGAAGATCCGAACCAAATTAAGCTCTCACATACCGGATGTAGAGGAGAGGTTAAAGAAAACAATACCTGGCGGAGTACCACAACACATGTTACGCTCGTCAATGTGCTCGACTTCAAGGCCGATAAACCAAGAACCAAGTGACACATCTTCATTGGCATACTTGTGCAGTATGTGCCTACAAATTGCAATTTTTTTTCAGTGTATTGTATAGTTCGAAAGCAAAATTAAAGCTCGACTACAAAACCACACATCTTCATATGCTTATCACGGCATCTATAAACTAAATATAGAAAAAAAACGAAAAACTTCAACTTCAGAAGACAACAAATTATTTTAGGTCTTTTTAACTTCATCAAGAGTATACACGAACAGTTTCGTTTCAAAACATGTAGGTTTTGTTACTCTAACTTTGTAACATACACTCGTTGATAACTCACATGAAATGAAATAGAGGTGAGTAGGTTAAACCAGTAGCAGGAGGTTCTTACTGGTTAATCGAGATGTATGTTGCCAAATCCTTTGAAATGGCATAAATCTGCCCTGTTGCATGCCGGAAGTATTTATTTCCCTCTTCTCCAAATTTCCAGTACTCAGGCTCATGGTACTTAACCGACCTGAATAATGAACATATCCACTTATTAAGTATCCTAAATTAAAAGACAAAAAGGGTAATAGTAATTCATTGAGTCTTAAAGATTACTTCTGAGCTAGAACAGGTCCGGATTTCATACAACCGATGTAGACTCTGGGTTTGGACCGATGACGAGCAAGAGTTGCAGCAAATGTACCTGTGGGATCGAAAGCTTAATGAGCACACAAATGCAAGATAAGGATTTTGAAGGAACTATCTGAAATGAGGAACGGTAGGTAGCAATTACCCAAATTAAGATGAACATCATCGTCCACCTTGACATAAAAATCAGCATCCCACTTTGCAACCGCAGTGACAAAGAAAAATTTTGTTTTTGCCGACAACTCATGATATCCTTCAACATGCTCCTGCAATATTTTATGATGTGAAGAAGGTTTCCAAGGAGCAAGAAGAGAAAATAAGAGGGTGTCTGGCAAAAATGTTTTTACCAGCCTCAGGAAGTCCTTATGTTGAGCTTCTTCAGAGTCGAGAGCTCTATCTAGTATACTATTAGAAGTTGCACTGGATCAATAAAAAACACAGAGATTCCCCGTTAGTTCATTTCAACTTTTATAATTTCCCACATTTGAAAAAACAAAGATGATTGAATATTAAATATTGCACTTCATTCATCTCCTTCAGCAACTAGAAACAATACCCTCTCTTCACAATGCCTAATCTGTGTCTATTTTTTGTGACGTCACCAATTCAAACGAACATAGTAAAACTTTAAAGATAACTTAATTGTTTGATACCCGTGATCTAGGATTACAGCCTAGGTAAGAATAGCAATCAATGGGCTTTATTTCTTAACCTCACTTCACATCGACAAGGTCAAGGTTAGAATTAAATGAAGAGGAAATAGCTTGAGGCAATGAAATCAATAGGTAATTCTATAAATATTGCAATGATTTTAAGGAAGCATATACAGAAAGAAAATCCAATGGAAAAGTTTCCAAGTTTACAATTGGCAGCAGCATACCTATGCCCAATCATAAACCTCACAACAATCCCCTTCTCTTCTTCTAACCTGCGAAGTTTATCACCTGAAAACACAAGTAATCTCAGACCAGTTTCTTGAAGAATATAGTAATTTCAGACTTGTTACCTCGAGGCATCCAAGTCTCACGGACAGAATCACGCCTTTTTCGACTACTGAAGGCCGTGTTTATACCAATGACCATGAAGACCTTCTTCCTGACAGGCTGTTGATTTGCAGTTGGGATCAGGCCGTCACCTCTACTCGCACTTCTAGATGCAGATAGCTCCATATGGAGCATTGAAATCGACTTGTCTAATCCCCTGAAACGACCCCACATTGAGATTTGACCATCACTTAGGTCTATTACTTGTAATATTAGGGAAGGGGGCTCACTGGATTGCTTCATGTGTTTTATAAACCTCCTTCATCACATCATTGTCCTTATCTTCTTCCTTCTACAGATGCACATAAATTCATACAATTAATTGAATGCATAATTTCACAAAAAACTAGAGAAGGGGAGATTTGAATCAAAAGAGCTTTAGCAATCAGATTGTGAACAGCTAGATATAACTTTAGCTGATCTAATACCAAAAAATGAATCTTTACACCAAAATATCAAAAAGTGAATATGAAAATTGAACCTTTTTCTTAGTATTGCAATCCTCGGAGACGATCTGCAGCTCTTGATCCCTTCTTTGCTGAGTTATGAGCTGATTATTCGATTCCAAAGAACCCCAAAATCTGCACCCGACCAAAATCACACACACAGAATCCGTTACAGCTAATTTTCAAAAAAAAAAATTGGAAAGGAAAGTAAGGATTTCTGGCAGCAAAGACGTACTTGTTGGTGAAGAGCATACCGATGAAGAAGAAAGAAATGGAGAAAATAGGAATCCATTTCACTGAAACCTTGGCAGTTTTACTCTTCATCACAAGAAGGAGAAGAGAGAAAACACAGGATTGGAACTGAATTCCCGGATAAATAAACTCAGAGATTGTGGGAGAGACGTGCGCCGATGGAGGAGGGAGAAAATGGAGAAGAATGTTGATGGAAATTCAGGAATAAATCACAAGAGAATAGTAACGTGGAATAAATATATTTGAATTGTTAATGTTGACGCCGGTTTAGACTTTGGACTTGGTGAATGAAACTTGGGATGTTTGGCCGAAATTAATTGGGGGTTTCCAAGTGGTAGTGTAGTAGCAAGATTTGTCAAATTTAGGGTTGGAACGGTACGGTATACCGCGCCGAAATGGTCATACCGCATACCGTACCGTACCGTGCGGTATGACCAAAAACCATACATTTACTGTACTATTTTTGTCGGTATACCGCAATTGCGGTATACCGAAAAGTCGGTATATCAAAATTTAGATATCGTTACAGTACCGCTTTTGTCGGTATACCGTACCGTGATTTCGGTATACCGCAATATGCAGTATATCGCGGTATACCGTGATTTCCGGTATATATCGCAATTGCGGTATACCGTGTTATTTGCGGTATATACCGCAATTGCGGTATGATGCGGTATATATAAAATGCATACCTTTACCGTACCTAAAACTGTCGGTACGGTATGATACCGTACCGAAAAGTACGGTATACCAAAAATTCGGTATTTTCGGTGTTTTTTCGGTGCGGTATTTCGGTATATTTTCACAGCTCTAGTCAAATTAATTAACTATTTGATTCTAATTATCTGAATTCATCTTATCCTATTGGGGTAGGGTAGCCTATATTCGATTTTAAGTGTCTAGAAGAATATGGGATTAAAAGGTATGAATTGTGAACAAATGAGAATTGTATTTAAAATAAGAACTATATAAATTAATTTTATTGTTTGGATATCAAGATTCGAGGAATCTAGATTATATTTTATGTTACTGAAACAATTTTTTTTCGTTTAGTTTTGTGCAAAAAGAGGATTATTATCAAAAGAGTAGGGATTTAGAGACATAATGTCTCTATGCCATAATACCCTTATGTTATCTTGACATAATTATATTTTATATTGTGACTAATTTACCCTCTTGTTATTTTAGCAACATAAATATTAGATTATGAAGTTTAATTAATCGGCACATGCTTATCATGCTTGCATTCAATGTATTCATAATTTTAAATTGAGTATTTAAAGTCTTACTTAGAGTATTCATACTTTTAATTAGAGTACCATTAAAAGTATATTTCGTAATTTTACAGAAATAATCATATATTTTTAAAATATAAAATTAAAAATGATTGTTCTTACAAATATAATTTATTACTATTTTTATAAATAAAAGTTAGTATGAAAAATATTATTTATTAAAAACTGTTTTATAAACTGCATAAGGGGATTGATAAGATATGTATTTTAATTTTCATAGGGAATTTTAGTTTGGGAAAAAACAATACAATGGGAATTGATCAAATGTGCATTGTAATTCGTACGAGACAAAAAAATATGCTATTTTTCGGGTCAGTGATAAAAAAATCAAATAGGGAGTATAACTTATTTTATAGTTAAAACCACTAAGATATTATAATTATGAAAATTATTTAAAGTATTATATCTCTAAAATTTAAATAGTACATTTATTTATTTTTAATTAGTTTCATACTTATTTTATTACTAAGCAATATGAAATATAGAGGATGAGATGTGATGAATTTTCTAATTAAATTATGAAAACTCTAAAGTCAATTTATATAACGTATATAGTGTAACACATTGTAAATGTAAATATGATAAGATTAATTTTGAAAGATATATTTCGATAAATTAATTATTTGATGAAAAAAAAGTTCATGCATGTCTTTATTAATTATTTGCATGGTATATCTTCAATTAACTTATATTATTAAATGTTTTATTAGTTTGTATTTTATATCTCTTAACATTAGGATAGGTTTTATTAATAATATTAAACCAAATAATTAATTAATTAAGTTATCATTATTTGCGAATTACAATCACAATCAAGTTTCAAATAATAGAATTGTGAAATAGAGATTTGTTGTAACTAAATGTAATTAAAGAAATGTTAGGAGTATGCCATAATTATAGGGATCTTAGCTAATCTCATTCACCTAAATTAGAAGAATTGAACGTTTTTTTCATATAAGGACAAGAATGTACATATACAAATTGTAAAGTTAAATAAAAATATAAAACAATCTAAAATGACTACTTTAACCTCATTATGTCTTAGACATTATGTCTCCAAAACTTTTTTCTTATCAAAATATCATTGTCTTTTTACACCTGAAAAATGAAATCAACATCATCCAACATATTAAAGCATATCAATCTACAATACAAAATGGAGTATATTAATTTTCTTTAACATCTATATCAATAAGTTAAAAGTTATTTGATAAAACATGATATTATATAATTAAACCTGACTTTTACACCTGATTTACATAATTTAAACCTGATTTACACCGACCTAGAGAATAAAACTAAAACATAATAGTATATTTATCAACAGAATATAAAATACTATTTTTAATGGGTCACTCGAACCCGAACTCAACCTAAAATTATCGGGTTTCTAATGGGCCAACCCAATAGGACACAAACTCAATAAGGCTTGACCCATTAATTTTATGCGTGTTTGCATCAGGCTTTTTGTATCATGTCGAAAGTTGTCAGTTCTACAACATAATTTCTTCTCTAGTTTTATCTAATATGACCTTTATATCATCTTGCAGAAAAATCTGTTGATTGGTTCTCATTCTCTTTTTTTGATGATTGTTATGTGAGCTTATAATTAACTGTATATACACTGAAAAAGGATGGTTTACCGATGAATCACCGATGTTAGGAAATCCCTTGATAATTACCGATGGTAAACAGTGTTACCGACATAATTATCGTAGTTTGTTGCTCAAAAAAGTTACTGACGAACATTTTCCATCGGTAACACTATAAGCCAAGGAAAAAATAGGATTTACCAATGAAAATTTCCAAAGGTAAAGTTGTTTGTTGTAAATGACATTTTTAGGCATAAGAAATTTGAATGCATGAAATTATTAACATTTTCCAGGAGGAGTGAAGCCCATCAACCCAACATAATTTTTTTTATAGTTTTAATATTGTAGTTAACATAATTACTTAGCCTTTAGCAAGCTGGTTACATTTTTGTCTTTTGGAAAATCCTAATTATCGAAGATTATCCCAAAGACATGACCTTAGGTTGAAAGTTGAAACTCTTAGGTACAATAATATTAAAATATATTTTAAGATATATGAAAACTGATTGTTTAAGTTAAAAAATTTATTTTCGTAATATGGAAAATAAGGAAATCTTAATGATTCTTTTAATACTTTTACTATATAAGTAATGGGTAATGTATAGAAATATTACTAGTGGAGTACATAATATATATGCACTCGTGATGTAAATTTTTCGTAACAAAAAACTAATCATCTATCTGAGCTTTATTTCGTGGTGAGTTATTGACATTTGAATTAAACGTTTGAAAGGGGGTCATTTGATTTTTCGTAATAATGTCGTTGGCCTTGTGTATAGTTAGAAATATTTGGATGGATGATTTGATCAAAAAAGTAATACTCCCTCCGTACATAAATAAATGTCTCATATTTGATCGGCTCGAGTTTTAAGAAATTGTTTGACTTTGTAAAGAAATGTTGATAGAAAAAATTAGTGGAATGTGAGTCCTACTTTTATATACTCTGTATTAGTTTTATAATAAAATATTAGTAGAATGAGGGGTCCACCTACCAAATATAGTAAAAGTGAAATGGGACATTTATTGGTGGAGGGACGAAAAATGAAAAATGAGACATTTAATGATAGACGGAAGGGAAGGAGTAAGTTGGATTGATTGCATTTTGTAGTAGACTAGTAGTATATTTTTATTGTAAGATCTAATTTTTCAGTGAGTATGGGGCAACAAATATTTAATTAACGAATGCAAACTGCTTTTCTAATCTATACATTGACATGTGGGATATTTGAGTCGATTAGATTATCCAATGTCTTTTGTACCCATGTTGGAAAAGTAACTTGTTTGGCTGCAAAGAACATTATCTCTTTAATTTTTCTAATTCAAAGATATCTTATCAATTAATGAAAAACTCACATTTTCAGGAATTGTAACTTGTCACTACCATCTACTCCTAGCCTTATTTTTACTTCTAATCGCAGAATCATGCAAAAACTGGCTTCATAAGATTTTGTTTTCGATCAAAAACAAAAATTGCCACTCTTTTTCTAGCCACTCAAACGGGCCCTATATAGAAAAAATCCACACGTATCCGAATACAATTTGAAATGAAAATGGGGTGACACTGTGACAGCAAAATGTCGTCACAATGAATGCCATTTCTGAAACAGGTTTGATGGAAGAAACTCTATCCCCCTCACTATTTAAAAGGTACTAGACGATACATACCAAAGAGGAGAACTCAATCCAAAAAACTAGTCTCACAATCGAAGTGAGAATTGAGTCCGTAACACACCTCCATCGAATCCTTCCAACAAGATTTAGGTAAATTTCAAAATGCGCATCTTCAAAATAGATTATTTTATTTTATGGATTTTTTCCCTCCTTCAAATTTATGAATACTTCTAGTACATATGGTTGCTGCTGAGGGGATACCACCTCTTTCATGGTCTTGTTATTGCGAGTTACCTACAAATCACTCATCAATAGTTAACAGTGCAATTAGGTAATACCAAAACAAGGAAAATCATGGCTCAACAGGTCTAGTTTTATTTGTGATAAACAAAGATATAATTATATTTATTGGTGGTCAGGCAAATTGTTTGCATGGAAAAATCCAAGAAGACACAAACAAACCGCCATGGCACTACCCTGCATAAGTTATCATCTCGGTGTAAGCAGGCTTGCGGGAACACGCACTCGAGAAATGAAAGAGTGGGACAGTGTTGTATGCTCCATCTGCTTAGGGCATCTACAGTGGGGCGGACGATAGTCCGTCCGATGCATCGGGCTGACTATCATCCGCCATTGTAGCCATGCGGACAATGGCACATCCATCGTCCGGCCCTATGCTTTGTCCGCGGACGATAGGGCTTCGACCACGCATCGTCCACGGTATCGTCTGCCCCACTGCGGGTCACGCGGCCGATGCAACGTGTTTTCCCTTTTTATTTTTTTTAATTCTTCAAAATTTATTATATATATACACCACAACTTCACTCTTCCATTCACTCCACTCTTCCATTCTCACTCTTTCATACACTAAAAATGAATCCCGGTGATTACCCAAGTCCGAATAGTCCGATGTTCAGTGGTGGTGCACGATGGTTGGGTACAGACCCCTGATGAATACCGGCCCTTTGACTCCAACACCCAGTACGATCCCGATTTCAGTACGGATTCGTACGGGCTGTCAGACATGGAGTCGTCTCCCACCCGTGCCCACGCCCCACCCCGCCGCGCCGCCTCCTCTGCCTCGGGCTCCGCCACCAAGAAGAAGTGGAACAGGCAAAGGGACCAGAAGTTGCCGCCTCCGGAGAAGAATGAAGAGTTCGCCCCTGGGAGGACGAACTACAACCCGGATGAAACCATCGTCTTGGTTAGGTGTTGGATTGATATGTCGGAGGACCCGGTGTTTGCCAACAACCAAAAGCAAATCGCGTAGTGGGAGCGCATCGCTGATCGCTACAACGAGGCCAAGCCAGCGGCCGCCTACAAGCGCCATAGGGAGTAGCTCCGCAAGCACTAGGATCAGGTGAAGAAGCAGGTCAATTTGTTCTCGGCGGAGTACGAGAAGTCCTTGAGGGAGCAGGGCAGCGGCGAGAGTTTGACTGATGTGCGCGATAAAGCGCTTGCGTCATACATTTCATTGTACGGCGATTTCAAGCATTACAACTCCTGGCTCCTCTTGAAGGATAAGCAGAAGTTCCAAGGAGGGATTATGCCCCTATCGGCTGCGGCGAAGAGGATGAAGAACACCGCCGCCGGTGATTATACGAGCAGCGACAGCAGCGCACCTCTGATGGACCTCAACTAGCCGATGTACGAGGATGAGAGTTCCGGCACACCGATGTCCTTCCGGCGTCCCATTGGCATCAAGGCTGACAAGGACAGCGGCAAGGCGAAGGAGACATCCTCACAAGCCGCGGCCCCGGACCCGACCCCAACCCCGGCCCCGACTTTCGGCTGAGGGACATGCCTACGCGGAGTTGGTGGCGGCCGCCAACCGGAGGACGTTGTTGGACACGCACCACGCCCTCATGCAGTGCGAGGACCCGGGGAAAGCCGAATACCCCAAGTGGATGATCGATGATCTGCGCCGCAAGCTGAGAATGAAGGATTAGTAATGTAGGATTTAGTGAACTTGTTTTTTATTTCTAACTCTTGTAATTTTTTTTAAATTAGTAATGTAGGATTTGCTTAGTGTTTTTTTATAATTTTGCATGACATATTTGAATACATAAAAAATTAATTAACAAAATAGTAGTGAAAACTATAAGGCCATCCGCAATGGCGTCTAGCGCACCGCCTAGCCGAGCGCCGGCGCTAGGCGGTCCATTGCAACCGACCAGCAGATTTCGGAATTAAAAACCGCCGAGCGCTCGGCGGTTTCGCGGCGCTAGGCGGTGTGCTGGGCGATCCGCTCGGCACTATTGCAGCGCTCGGATCGCCTAGCGCACCGCCGAGCGGAATTTTTTATTTTTTTTTTTATTTTTTTATTTTTGAAACACTATATATACGCGGTTTGCACGTCATTTTCATTCGCACCACTTGTTTTAACGAGTACTCTCTCTATCTTAATTTCTGTACAAGATCAACACCGAGAAATGAGTAACGCCGGTTGTAGTAGTGGTGGGGATGCTGAGGAGTACGATCGTATAATGAACGAAGCGCTAGAGGCCTATACGAACCGTGAGATTAATCGATGGATGCAGAGGGCCTTGCAGCCGGCGGTACCTCGACCTCGCCCAGTGGTCCACCGCCGAGAAGTGATTGATCGTGATCACGTAGCTGCACATCAGCGCCTATACGAAGACTACTTCGCACAGGAGCCGCGGTTCAACGCCAACCATTTCAGGCACCGTTTTAGGATGAGCAGGGCCCTGTTTATGCGTATTGTTAACGCTTTGGAGCATCGATATCTGTATTTCCACTTCAGGCACGATGCGGCTGGCAGACCCGCCCACACAGCTATTCAAAAGTGCACTGCGGCAATCCGGCAATTGGCCTACGGCGGCGCGGCAGACATGTGGGACAGTACCTCCACATCGGTGAGTCGACTGCCCTTGAATGTATGAAGTATTTTTCTCTGGACGTGATTGAAATATTCAGTGATTAGTACCTTCGAAGCCCTACCCCCGAAGACTGCCAGGATCTTTTGCGGTTGCACGGGGAACAGCATAGGTTCCCGGGGATGTTAGGCAGCATAGATTGTATGCATTGGGAGTGGAAGAACTGTCCCGCTTCCTGGAAGGGGTTCTACACGACCGGCTACAAGGGAAAGAATCCCATGATGATCCTCGAGGCCGTAGCTAATTATCGGCTGCGGATTTGGCATGCGTATTTTGGGATAGCCGGTTCGAACAACGACCTCAACGTCCTCAACTCGTCGCCACTTTTCAACAAGCAGTGCCAAGGTGTCGGTCCGGCCATCAGTTTTGTCGCCAACGGCAACCAGCATGATATGAGTGTTAGGGTTTTGTATACTAGAAATCACCTTTCGAGTGATTGGATACTGTAAAACTCTAATGGTTATTTTTCAATAAATGCAACAGATTATTTTTGTCATAATGTTGTTATGTTTTACATTTAATGGTTGTTTATTGCATATTTAAATGTATGAGCAAACGTAACAAAGATTTTTGATTTTGAAGAATGTTTTGTTGATACCTTCTTTTAGAAGAAATTTAATTTCAGTTTCTAAATTGGTTTATGATGGATATTCGATTTCTTTTAATGACAACTGCGTTATTAAGAAAGATGGTTCTTATATCTGTCGTGGTATCATGGAAAACAATCTGTACACAATCACTTCTACACAGTTTAATAATCGCAAATCAGAACTCAATACAACATCGAAAATTTCAAAGAAATGAAAAGAACCTTCAAATTCAATGAACGAAACGTACTTGTGGCACCTTAGACTTGGTCATGCCAATGAAAGGAGGATCCATTCTCTTGTTCAACAAGATCTTATCAAAGGTCTAGAGGAGGAACCTTTTCATAAGTGTGAGTCATGCTTAGAAGGCAAGATGACCAAGAGGCCTTTTAAGGCTAAGGGCAATAGGTCCAAGGAAGTACTTGAGCTCGTTCATTCCGATGTATGTGGACCAATGTCAATTGAGGCAAGAGGTGGTTTTCGATACTTCATCACATTTATTGATGACTTCTCGAAAATTGGATATGTCTACTTGATGCGTCACAAGTCAAAGTCTTTTGACAAGTTTAAAGACTTTAAGACTCTTGTGGAGAAGTATCATGGGAAGAATATCAAATGCCTACGATCAGATCGTGGAGGCGAATACCTCAGTGCCGAATTTTTGGACTACTTATCGGAAGTGGGAATCCAATCCCAACTGACTGCGCCGGGCACGCCCCAGCAGAACGGCGTGGCTGAAAGAAGGAACATGACCTTATTAAACATGGTTCGATCGATGATGAGTTATGCACGTCTGCCTATTTCATTTTGGGGACATGCCTTGCTTTCCGCAAGTCACATTTTAGACAATTTACCATCAAAATCCGTACCTAAAACTCCATATGAGTTGTGGACTGGGCGTAAGCCCAATCTAGCACATCTCAAGATTTGGGGTTGCCCGGCTCATGTATTGGAAAAGGATCCAACTAAGCTAGGATCTAGGACGGAGGTATGTTTGTTTATAGGATACCCCAAAGGAATGAAAGGTTATGAATTCTTTAGTCTCCGAGATAAGAAAGTCATTGTGAGCACTCACGCGACATTCTTAGAGGAAGACTATGTAATGAATCATAAACCCAACAGTGAAGTGGCTTTTGATGAGCTAACTTCAGTCACAAGTTCCATTAACCAAGAACAAGTACCAAGTGTACAAACAATTCCCGAAACTTCAACTTCTACTCAAAATATTGTAGTGTCGCGCCGCAGTGGGAGGGTCTCACATGAGCCCAACAGATACATTGGTTTGGGAGAATCTATGGATCACTCCTCGGACAGCAATGTATTAGATCCCTGGAACTTTGCGGAGGCGCAGGCAGATATCGATCATTGCGAATGGGTAAAAGCAATGGATTCGGAACTACAATCTATGATAGACAAAGACGTCTACGATTTGTCCGTCCTACCCGAAGGTTGTACTGCCATTGGGAGCAAGTGGATATATAAACGTAAACGTGAACCCGATGGACGAGTTAAAGTCTTAAAAGCAAGACTAGTGGCCAAGGGGTATACCCAAAAGGAAGGCATCGATTATGATGAGACCTTCTCCCCAGTGGCCATGCTCAAATCGATCCGGATACTGTTGTCTATTGCAGCTTATATGGATTGGGATGCATGGCAGATGGACGTTAAGACTGCATTTCTAAACGGCAGTCTTGAGGAGACCATCTACATGGAACAACCCGAAGGATATGCCATAAAGGGCAAAGAACACATGGTTTGGAAGCTTAAGAAGGTCATTTATGGCCTCAAGCAAGCATCCAGATCGTGGAACCAATGTTTCGATCAAACTGTTTGCAAGTTTGGATTCGAAAAGTGCCCAAGTGAAAGCTGCGTGTATAAGAAAGTTGATAAGGGGAATGTGGTGTTCTTAGTTTTATATGTAGATGACATTCTTCTAATTGGAAACAATAAAAAAATGTTGTCATCAGTTCGAACATGGTTATCAAACCAGTTCGAGATGAAGGATATGGGAGACGCGGGACACATCCTCGGGATCAAGGTTCTTCGGAATCGAGAGAAGAAGATGTTGTGCTTATCTCAAGAATCTTAAATCGAAACAGTACTTAGTCGTTTTAGCATGCAGGACGCCAAGAAAGGTTTCTTACCTTTTAGACATGGCATCCATTTATCTTAAGAGATGTGCCCTAAAACGTCGTCTGAGATACAAGCAATGAGAAGGATTCCATATGCTTCGGCAGTTGGAAGTCTCATGTATGATATGCTTTGTACTAGACCAGATATTTGCTTTGCTGTTGGCATGGTGGCAATATATCAGTCGAATCCGGGCCAAGGACATTGGACTGCCGTAAAGAACATACTCAAGTACCTTAAACGGACTAAGGACTATGCTCTAGTTTACAATGCAGCCGAGCTCTGTCCTTTGGGATATACTGACTCAGACTTTCAAGCTGATCAGGACTCGAGAAAATCTACTTCAGGATATGTGTTCACCTTAGGAGGTGGAGCCGTAATTTGGAAGAGTGTGAAGCAGAAATGCATCGTGGACTCGACCATGGAAGCCGAGTATGTGGCCGCTTCGGAGGCTGCAAAAGAGGTTGTATGGCTCAAGAACTTCCTTATGGATTTAGGTGTGGTTTCGAATCTGCCCAAGAGCATCACCATTTATTGTGACAATTCTGGTGCTGTGGCAAACTCGAAAGAACCTAGAGCTCACAAAGCGAGCAAACACATAGAGCGGAAGTATCATATCATTAGAGATATAGTGCAGAGAGGAGACATAAAAGTGGTCAAGATTGCGTCAGAGAACAACCTGGCAGATCCTTTTACAAAGGCTTTGGCGGTAAAACCGTTCGAGTGCCACGTTGAAGGGATGGGAGTTCGACTCATTCAAGACCTCAACTCGCTTTCAGTATAAGTGGGAGATATTTAAGACGTGTGCACTACCATTTTGTATACTCGAAAGCTGTTTTGAGTATAAGTGGGAGATTGTTAGGGTTTTGTATACTAGAAATTACCTTTCGAGTGATTGGATACTGTAAAACTCTAATGGTTATTTTCCAATAAATGGTTATTTTTGTCATAATGTTATTATGTTTTACATTTAATGGTTGTTTATTGCATATTTAAATGTATGAGCAAACGTAACAAAGTCTAAGTCTTTGTTTTAGTAGACCGGTTGTGGGCGTCGTCCAATTTAAGGTAACACGGTCAGTTCTAAACAAAGAAAAATAAGAATTTCACAACCTAGATAGGCCTAGACTACCTATCGCGAAAGGTTGCAATGTCAGTCCGATTATTTCTAAACCTTATTGAAATAAGATGACGTTGGTGTGGTATAGCACTGAATGGATCTAACAGCAAGACGAGTCTTTATGCTATCTACTGAAAGACGAGGTCTTGATAATTAATTTCTTAATCAATGTACGTTAGCATTGAGCATACGATATTGAGTATCCACTACTTTGACTTACCAAAGGTGCGGGTTTTTCGTAACCCAACGATCCAGGTATATTGGGTAGTGGTGATCATTATCTAGAGGTGCTAGGATTCCTATTATGTTGAAACGTGCGCGAGGAGAGTCTCGTTTGATAACATCCACAAGAGGAGCTCGAAACGAGGTTTTATTATTCGGAACCTAGCTAGTTGGAGTTTGATTACTCTATGAATAATAAATAAGAGTTTCTTGCTAAGTCCACTCTTGGAATTCGAAATATGTTAATTAATTAAGTCTATAGCAGACATTAATTAATTAATGGATGTTTCCATCTTAAGCTCGGAAAATAAATCAAATACAATTAAAGGAAACCCGGAATACTTGTAATTTCGGATTTGGAAGGCAGTGCAATATTACTTCTGTAGTGGCTGCTCGTAATATTCCAATATAAGCTTATATTAAATTGTGGGTTCAATTTAATTAGTAAAAAGCTAATTGGGTGAGGCCTGTTCCAGATTCTTCCTTAGATCCCTGACTGGGCCCAATATGTGACTTATATAAATAGGAGAATAAAGGAGACAGAAAACAGAACAATTAATTGCAAAAAAAATTTCGTCCCCCCCCTGAGAGAATTTTCAAAAATTGTGCTCCCTCCGTGAGATGAGTTCTGTCTTCCATTATTCGAGTCCTAGTACTTTGGTGAGATTTGCCCACACAAATATCATCGTATAGTCCGGGACACCAGTCAGAAGATCCGAGGTCTTGTATTGAAGATCTTCACGTGGAGACGGAGCAAGCCATCATCGATTCTTGATTGAATCAACGAGGTAAATTGGCTAATTCCGTAGTAAGCATGTTTTAGGAATTTTATGTGCTAAAGCATGTTTAATTCAAGTTATGAGCATGATACATGTGATAATTACGCGAATAGATTTTGTCTAAATAATCTGCTAAATAGATCAAATTCATGTGATCCGTTTTGTCTGCACGCTTCCGCTGCCAGCCCCTTCAATGAGCTACTACTTGGCGGATGGGATATACCCTAGGTGGCCCGTCTTTGTGAAGACGATCCGATGCGCATCAGATGAGAGGAAGGCCTACTTTGCGGCACGGCATGAGTCGGCGTGCAAGGACGTGAAGCGCGCATTTGGTGTGCTCCAGTCTCGATGGGCGGCAGTTAGGGGTCCAACGCGTTTGTGGCATGTCGACTGCATTGTTGATATAATGTACGTCTGTATTATCATGCACAACATGATTATCGAAGATGAAGGTGTACAACTGACTAGTTGGACCAACGACGATAATGAAGCCGGTCCAAGCCACGGCGTGGCGGCCCCCCAACGTACGGAGTGGGGTACCTCACGATGAAGCCGGTCGCCTCTAATCACATGCCGACATGCGCCAAACGGAGGCTCATATTCGACTCCAAACGGATTTAATTGAAGAGTTATAGGCGCGGAGGACTGCACGGCGTTAGTTTTTTTAATTATGTAATTTTTTTAATTAATGTACTTTTTTTAATTAATGTACTTTTTTTTAATTAATGTACTTTTTTTTTAATTATGTATTTTTTTAATTAATGTACTTTTTAAATTTGTAATAATATTATTAAATTTTCTCGTATATTCCGTATTTTGTGTGATTGTTAATTATTTGTTTTATATAATTTTGAGTGATGTGGCTAGGCTATGACTAGGCTATTTGGTTGTTTTGATGATGTGGCATGAGGATTTTTAGTGTTGATGATGTGGCATGAGGAGTTTGTGGCTAGGCTATAGTTGGGCTATTGCTGGGCTATTCCTATTGTGGATGGCCTAAGGCGTCCCACTGCAGGTGGAAGGGTAGGAGGATAGAATGCTGATGTGGCGGAGCATAGAGCGTCCCATTATGGATGCTCTTAGAGTCTCCTCACAATGCGGTCCTCCTGCTCTGTTCCTCGTATCAAAAGGGTTGCCTTCAACAGTACAGTAAGGCCTCAAACCTTAACACACAATCTTGGCAAGTGTTGGATTTCGTTAATTCCACAAAACGAGCCTGCGCGCAAGAGGATTGCTCGTTTGTTGGGACCTACAAGGAGATGAAGAAACACGTAAAGGTGTGCCCTCGAAATGGAAAAGGCTGGAGAGATCTTGAGCACAATCAGAGCAGAGCTAGTACGCCTGGGGCAGTGGTCCTCGGTGACTACGTGATAGAGGGGAACTACAATGATGATGTGCTATTTGAGAACACGTTTCCAAGTCACGGTGGTGGGTGGAGTGACTCCCCGTTTGCTCTTGATAAGGGTTACATGATCAGACTTGCCTCAACAAGGACTGGACTGGACTGGCCGTAACATCTCCCAGATTGCACGGCCGGGTTATTGTTTTCGAGCCAAGCGAGGAGGTCAAGAGATCGCAGGTAATCTGTTACGTCATACTCGGACATTTTGAGGCTTGTAATCTGTTACGTCATGCTCAGGGTTTGTCTACACCGAAATACCTCTTGCTCCTCATTTTTACCCCATTTTCTTTGCTTCGCTTGGCCTGATTTCTTGCAGTTTTTCTTTTTGTGTATTTTATTTACTCCCAAAGCATGTTGAACTCGTTCACTATCGGGTCATGTTGAAGTTTATATACTAAAACCTATCAAGGTTTTACCCCTCCTAATTTAACCCAAAATGGACTTTCTTAATCAATTTAAACATTATACTCTCCTTGGTCTTTGTGGTGGATGTCATGTCATAACTCATATGTGTTAAAAATGAATAATATGACTATTGATTATGATTGGAATGAATATAATTTTATTTCTAAAAATATAAATATATTTTGGATAAAATATAGTAGTACTACTTATTTTCTAGAATTTTCAGTAACTGGTAATATTATTTACTTAATAAATTTACTTTTAAATAATTAAATTAGTATAACATATGTGTTACAAATTTGTTAGTTTTTATATTTTTGAATTCGTTCATGAATTATGAGTATATTAATATAAGTGTAATTGGTTGGATGAATCAAAAATTTTGGATAAAAATGGTATTTTCTCAAACTTTATAATTGGTCAAAAAATCATAAATTTCATGTAACATGTCAATTTTTCACGGAGCGTTACTCTAAAAATCGTTAGAATCAACATGCAAAGTTACATTTAATCCTATGTGGCATACTATGTGATGTCAAAACAACGACGTTTATTTGGCAGGAAAACTATGAACTTAGCGCTAAATCTGGCACTTATCTTGAACTTTACAAGTTGTGTAAAACAACCATCAACTTTTACATAGCATGCCAAAACAAATTTATAATTTCAAAGGTTTGTAGTTTGTGGTTTTTTCAACAAATCGAATTCCGACATGTACACATAGATAAGTTGATTGTCATGTCGCCGATGTCGGTTTCCCTTTGGCAATAAACTCATTCTTCAAAAGTCCATCAATTTAAATACAATCAGTGGTCGCAATCCCATTGTTGCATTTCCAAGCCCCACATATTTTCTTTAACAAGCACTTCAATTTCTTCTGCGCAAAATTAGATAAGTCAAGATTTTGTTCTATAATCTTAGGTTCATTTTGTATAAAAAATTACTTACACAAAGATGAAATGTATCTATTCTTCCATAGCTCCATTTGGCTTCACCCTCAATTGATTCATACTTCCATAGGCTCTTCTTCACCCTAGAGAATCCACAAAACAATCTTCTTATCCTGTCTCTGAATCTCCGCTTCTGTGCAATAGCAAACTTAAACTAAAAAAACATGAGAATTAATAATTCTATTTTGAAATAAATTAGCATAATGAATACCTTTGATTTAGGGGTGAGATTGTGAAAGGGTTTTGCTTGGGCACTGTGGGTATATGAGAGGAGTTGTGCACGTCGATCACGTCGGAAACTGTTGTTCCGATGGATTTTGTGATGAGATCGGAGAATTTTCGATTCCACATAAACACTGATCATCACTCCCCTCCTCTTTTCCACCATTTTAATTCTCTACATCAATCCACATTATTCATTTTCTTTTCTGTTTAATTTTTTATCACTCACAAGATACAGTTACTAATTCAGATGCTATAATTTCGCCTATATATATGTTGGTTTAGGAATTTGTTCAATTATCAAAGTGGTGTTGATGTTAAATTTCTTTTATTGCTTAACAGAACTTACTCAATGTGTCCTTTCTTCATGAAGAGTATGTGATTTAATTAGATTGTCATAATGAGAATTAATATGTAATTCATTTTTTATTTTTATTAATTAAAAATTGTATTACTAGTATTTTATGTTTAGATATTTATTTGTATTGTAATCTACTCTTTTTTTTTCTCCCAACCTAGCTACTTCCTCATATCTCTCATTCATCTCCCATCCTCCCTCATCCCATCAAAATCTCTCCATTCTTTTACCATGCTAAAGCCGAACATAATTCAAAGTATATAAACCACACAAAAATTTTCTTTTTCGAAAGAATGGTGATGTACTCTGGAATTTCATTCAAAAATAAAAATGACGGATGATTCTGAGTGTGATACAAAAAATTTAAAATAGGACAAGAACGAGTAGATAAATAAAAGGGCAAATTTTTAAGTTGCAATATGAGAATGCAACGATTGGGACATAGAAAATAGTACTGACTTTGTTCCATAGTAGTGAAAGCATTTTTTTCTGGTATGGAGATTAAGAAAAAATTGTGTTATGTGAGTTAGTAAATGAAGAGAGATTAAAGTAAGTGAGAAGAAATGCGTTGACTTTTATTAAAAATAAAAATGACTCTACTACTATGGAATATATCAAAATTGAAAAATGACTCCACTACTATAGAAAGGAAGTATAATGTTGTAAGGTTTTTAGAGAAAAGAGAGATAGAGAGGTAGAAACGCTTTTATATCCCTTCAACATAGTATTATGATTTTTTGGACAAAACATAAATTATAGGAGTAATTATCCTCGATAAAAAGTAAAGTTATTATTTTATATAGTTATTGTGTCAAAAAAATATTTTCCTACTCGAAATTATATGGGCATGTGTTGTGCCACTGATAAAGTGATTAATTTTTAAGGCCAAGAGTCTCGAGCCGGATCATATACTACAAAAAAAAAAGTTGAATTATCAACTGTAGAAAACTCTTGGTAATTACTGAGGGAATTAGAATATGAAAAGATTCATTATCAAAATTAACAAAAGATATAAATTAACCGACATATGGAGAAATTCTAGTGCAAAATCCACATCGACCTAGGTTTGCCACATATTGTCGAAGAACTAGGGATTATGTGAGATAGACGAACAAGAGAGAGATAGGAGAAAAAGAGACTAACAAGAGATCGAGTGAGCGTGAATTTGATTAGAATCAAGCGTAGTGGGAAACAAATCCCAAAACAAAACTGAAAAATATCACTTGGAGTACATAAAATCGTCAATGTTGTTTTTACATAATCTTTTGTAGATACTCGTTGATAATTGAACTGATATTCATAGGTTACGAATGTAGCCAACTCTGAACCATTCAGTCTCAAATCTAATGGCTAGAAATCGTCTTTTTAATGTACTATTGAATGCTGGTATTTCTCTAGTGTGAACTTACATATACCGAATAATGAGGTAAGAGAGAGCAATTTACAGTTGAATTCTAATTCGTTATAGACATATAAATCACACAATAATATAAATATTCTTAAATCAAAATTGAACCAATGAAGCAAAAATAAAAAAAAAAACAAGAAATCAAAACAAGAATACGGCCATATGATATCCCATCTTCATAGCCTGAGGAAATCGCATTGTTATAAAGGTTAACTTTCCAAATCAGAGAAGCTATTGCAACACTTTCACCTGAAAAGCAAAGCTAGCCAAAATGATCAGTATTAGTACTATTGAAGGATTGGCCGCCATGTTCGACTAACGGAGCAATCGATCAATGAGTCGAGTACTGTATGGTATGGGTGGGGTACCAAACGGCCCCTAAAAGATAAATGAGCCTATAAGAGCATCCACAACCGTGCTCTTGCCAGCGGCACGGTTGTGGGTCCGGCCCCACTTTTTCTGCCCACTCTCTGACAAGAGCACAACACCCACAGCTATGCTCTTCCGCAAGGACGAACACAATTAATTTAAAATTCAATTAAACAAAAATATTTCCATAATACTAAAATTCATTAAAAAACCACAATAAATATTACAAATTACAAATAAAATAAAAAAGACATAATTAAAATCCTAAAAATTAAAAATTACATAATTAAAATACTAAAAATTAAAAATTACATAATTAAACTCCTAAAAATTAAAAATTGCATAATTATTGGCTAATATTAAAAATTAAAAAGGTGTAAAAAACGGTAATAAACGGATATATTTTTTTTGGAAAGTGAATTTTTTTTTAATTTTTATCGGTTTTTTTAATTAAAAATCGATTTTAAATAAAAAAACATTTAAAGGCAATGATTATGCCGTTGCCCAATCGCCCAACTCCACGCGTCCTGCTCGCTGGCGCGAGCACAGCGGGGGCGAGACACCACCGTGCCAGCGGCGCGGACGGACGCCGACTCTTCCGCCACCATTGTGGATGGTCTAATGTTCATGCTTGAGCTTTCACTTGACTAATTAAAACAAACTTTAATTGGAGTTTAGTTTATTAGCCAGTTCGAAACAACAAATAATTTGAGTAGTAAAGTGTTAGGTATTGAATCGCCTTTAATAGTACAACACAAATCATTAAACACTGGATTATTTTAGAACTTCTAAATCATATACTTCCTTTAATTATAATCCTAAAAACCCGTAATAATTTGTTCTTTCTAATTAAACAAAATTAATGATAAATAAATATACATACATTTTGTTGTTTCTCATTTTTTAGTATACCATCTTTTTGTTTCTATAACTGACAATGGTGGGCGGGGATCGGCCGGCCGACGACGAGATGTTGGAGGCGGAGCCGCAGCAACAGCCGGCGCCACCGGCAGATCAAATACCTGCGGCGGTCGCTTCATCCAGTACAACATCTTCGGCAACGTATTCGAGGTCACCTCCAGATACAAACCCCCAATCATGCCCATAGGAAAGGGCGCATACGGCATCGCTTGGTAACCGAAAATCCTCTATTTCTTCCGTGTTTACGTTGTAGCTGAGATTGATTTTTATGATTTTTCTTTTTTTTTTTGTAGCTCGGCTGTGAATTCGGAGACGAGTGAGCACGTGGCTATTAATAAGATAGCTAATGCTTTTGATAATAAAATCGATGCGAAGAGGACTCTGCGTGAAATCAAGCTTTTGCGTCACATGGATCATGAAAATGTTAGTGTGTTTTTTTTGTTTACTTTTTCTTTGGGAGCCGGGAGCTTCAATTGAATGTAAGTTTTCCTTTTCTATGACTTTTATTTGTTTTCTAACTATTGCTGGCTGTGCATTTTGCTTCTTCGATCTTGATTTGGGTGGTTCTGCTACTGTTTGATGTATGAGTTTTAGTAATAGCTGAAAAATAATTTCCAAATGAAGATGATTATTGTTGAAAATAGTGAAAGCTTGCTTTTTTTGTTTCCAGAAAGGAACATCTTTCCTTCTAACTTTTGTTCAGTAATTATGCCTAACCTTCCCAATTAATGGCTATGGACCTGTGGTGAGTATAAGCTAACAAGTTTTCCTTTTAATGTGTGGAAAAATTGGAATACGAACCATAAATGTAAGTGTGAACGAGTGTGACACGGATGGCTGATTAGCTGAATAGAACAAGTCTTGTATGAACTTTATTTGTCCATCATAAGTTCTTGGCTTTTCTTTTGATTCATGATAAGAGATACAGTCAAGCTTTAGTGTCCTTTTTAAGAAAGACTGGCCCTTTTTAGTTACTCTTTCACCCTATTGTCTTCTTTCTGGATAGGATTTATCAATATATATTGTACAGCTTAATAGTTTTTTCTGTTACTGTTGTAGCTAGAGATTAAAATCAGTACTATACTCTCTATTCCTTAGTTTTAAAGAAGGAAGTTCAATCTTAAATAAAAGTGTTACTAAATACTACCTTGATTACTTTTGCAAAAATGATGAACAGGTAGGAGTATGAGATGACTTTTTTCTGAACTACTAATTGTTAGTAGTATATTTACTGTATCTTCAAGTTGGAACTTGGAATCATTCCTTTTACCTAATATAATGATGCGCACAAACAATTTAAATTAGCTATATTACAACTATGAGGAAACGGAGGGAGTACATTTAATAGTTAATATCAAACGATATTAATAGTTTAAAAGGCAGCCTTAGTTTCAAAAGGCAAGGTTTTTTTTTAATTGGACAAAGGCTGTTAATTAGGTTGTTATTGACAATATCAAAGGGCACATTAATTAGATGTAAATAACAATAAATATGAGCCTATCTTCTTTCTTTCGCACACCATCGCCCCAGCTGCGCCCCTTGCACCCTGCTCACCTCAGCACCTTGGGGCTACAGCAGGCGCGCCCCTAACAATATTAATATAGACCAACTCCCCCATGTCAATCTGCAAGTCACTTCTATGTTTGTTAGCTTCCGTAACCATCCTCTGTAGTGCTAGTTCTAAATGAAAATGAAGTTTCTCCAAAATTGCATCCCTCGTCCGTGAGACCTCCCCAACCGATTGCACTCTAACTTCACCCAGTGTTGTTAAAATCGCGCTTGGGGCTCTGGGCGCTTGAGGCGCTGCTGCCATCGCTCCTAGGTGGCTGTGGCGAGCAGGGTGAATGGGGCACAAGTGGGATTAAAGTTGATTAATAAATAGTACTCCCTCTGTCCATCTTTTAAATAACTATTTTGCCATTTTGGGTTGTCAACAATTTATATAGCCATTTACTTTATTCCGTTTTTAGTATGCGGACCTCACATTCCACCAACTTTTTACACTCGCAATCCAATATAAAACTAATACTTTAAATGGGTCTCACATTCCACTCACTTTCTCCATTTATTTTTCTTCACAAAATCAAACAATTTATTAAAACCCACCCATGTCGATTCAAAATGGCTCTTTAAATGGTAGACGGAAGGAGTAGGAATTTAAGTTGATCACTTTCCTTTCACTTTATCTAGCTTTTATTATGTTGGTCGATATTTTCATAGCCATCTTTCATGCCATAACTTTCTGCACTTACAAGAAAGATGAAAGATTCTCTATTAGACCATTACCCACTTGGAGAACTTCCCCGCCCCTACCCGCCCTCTTCCCCAACTATGTACTATAGTTGTATGTGCTTGTGCCTGTGAATAAGTTGGTGTTTCCGTATTCTTATATATAAACCAAAGTTGTAGTTGTGGTTTTCATGTAAGGGTTAAGGGATCAGGATTGAAGAAAAATTAGGGGCTGACCTGTGTCTGTGGTGGCACTTAGTTTTTTGGAAGAAATTTATGCATTCATTGTTAGAGATTTGATGGCAAAGTAACTCATATCTTCATTTTTGCAGTACTTTTTGTATCAAATCCTCCGTGGGTTGAAGTACATACATTCTGCAAATGTTCTACACAGGGATTTAAAGCCAAGCAATCTTCTTTTGAATGCAAATTGTGACCTAAAGATATGTGATTTTGGGTTGGCACGAGTCACATCTGAAACTGATTTTATGACTGAATATGTCGTCACATCTGAAACTGATTACACTGCAGCCATTGATATATGGTCAGTGGGATGCATTTTTATGGAATTGTTGGACTGGAAGCCATTGTTCCCTGGTAGAGATCATGTGCACCAGTTACGCCTGCTCATAGAGGTATCTCTCTTGTGTATCTAAAATCTAATTTCAGATAAAGTCAAATTTAGTTCAGTGGATTATATTTGTGAGTCATTCTATTCCCTAGCATGGGGTTGCCTTTTAGTATTTGTATGTGAAAGTATGACTATCTTTCTTTTGCCTTCTGGAAACTGCACATACATCTTAGATTTTGCATCTTCCATTGAAATAAAGAATATATTGAGTTGATTCTGTAAATAATGTTGCAGAAGAACTTTGCCTCATTACTTTTTTAATTAAAATTTTCTCAACTGTAGTCACTCTTCGAGATCAATTTGTTCAATTAACAGTCAGCCTGGTGTTGCATGTCTATTGCTATCGTCGTTGCATTTTTCATCTGCTATGAATGTGGGTACATTAGGTGGCCGTGTAACATGTTAGGTTTCGTTGAAGGGGATTTGCTCGTCCATACTTACTCTTTTGTTGGAATGAATGCATTTGATTATCACCTATATATATATTAGTTATCCGTGCTTTTGGAATGCACTTATGGATCATATCTCTTGGAAATTAGAACTGCGACTCTTTGAAAACCATGTCAGGGTTAGGCTCCGTCAGGGGGGGAAGATTGATGGATTTTACTTATTTGTACTGATGTCTGGCTTACACGCCATTGATGCTGTATCACTGCTGTCACGACGTATTCTTAAAATTCGTTTCAAGCTAATTACTCATCTTAAGTGTGACTACTTGCTTGCTTTGCAGCTGATTGGTACTCCAACAGAGGCTGAGTTAGGTCTTCTGAATGAAAATGCAAAACGATACATCAGGCAACTCCCTCCTTATCGTCGACAATCATTCACCGAAAAATTCCCTCAGGTGAACCCCCTTGCTGTTGATCTCGTCGAGAAGATGCTGACATTTGATCCTAGGCAATGGATCACAGGTTAGAAGCTGTATTAATCATCGTATAAGGGAGCACGTTTACATTGGATGATAGGTTAGATAGATTGAAAAAATTTGAGTTTGTTTGATTCTATCCAATCTATTGCCCAAATCAAACACTTCCTAAAAGTAGTAGTAATTGTTTGCTTCACTCTCCATGTTGCCTTAATCAAATTGTTTCTTGTTGTTTGTGGTGAATATCCGCCGTGGCTTCCAGTTGAAGGTGCATTAGCCCATCCGTACCTGAACTCACTCCACGACATCAGTGACGAGCCCACTTGTTTGAGCCCTTTCAGCTTCGACTTTGAGCAGCACACGCTCTCACGGAAGATCAGATGAGGGAGTTGATATACCAGGAGGACTCGCGTTCAATTCCGACTACCGGCGCACGTGAAGAAATTTGTTGGTCTGAGATTCTGTATTTAAGGAGTAATGAATGATGTATGTGTTTTTTATTGGTTAGGCTCAGTGGTGTACATACTTGTCCATCCCAAATCTGGATGGCTTCCATTTTTAGAAATATTTAACGATGCCATAAAACTACCATTTGATGTACTCGTGTACTGCTTCAGACATTAATAAACTCATTTCAATTTTCAATTTTCAATTTTAATACCCCAAAATCACAAGACTATATTGTTCTCATAGCATCAGCAATGGCGCCCGTCCCGGGGGAATTCCGACCGACGTGCCGTAATTCCGCGGCGGATGTCCGTCATTGTGCATGGTATGCACGGATACGGAATTCCGCCGAGGACACCGCAGTTCCGCAGCGTTTACGCGGAATTCCTTCGCGACGCCGCTCGGACGTCCGCCATTGCGTTGACTCCCACGGACGTCCGCGCAGAATTCTCGTTTATTGCATTAAATGGTTTTTTTTAATTTCTATAAATACGTCCCGTTGAACTTCATTTAATTCACACCACTTGTATTAACGAGTATCTCTCTCTCTAAAAATATCTTTCTTTCGAAGAACAATGAAGCACCACGATAGCAATTCCCCCGCCACTAGCGAGTCACCGGCGCCTTATTTTCCTGTCGGCAGGAGTGCCGGAATGCCGGGGAGTGCTGGAATATCGGGGATGATACCCCAATCTCAAATGCCATCGGGAATGATGTCCGGGTACTACAACATGTACTAGCATTGGTGTCGGGAATGATGCCCGGAATGTTGCCCCAAATGCCGGGGATGATGATGCCCGGGATGATGCAGGGATCGCATGTCGCTGCGGGGGGGAGTAGGCAGGGGGTCCCCCAATCGCCGGTGGACAACGTCTATCGGCCCTATATGGATTTACTGTCGACTGACAACCCGACGAGTTCTCCTCTCGAGACTCAGTTCACTGGCAATGACACGTTCTCACTCGAGGAGTTGGGGCTTTCTCCGATCTGGGATTCTCCCACCGACGCACCACCGGCGACAGTGAGCAGGGGGAGGCCAGGGCGAAGGAGGGGCAGGGGACGGGGCGTCCCAATGTACGGTGGTGAGGAGGGGGCCGCTGAGGTGGGGAAGGGATCCAGCGGGAACAGGAGGACCGTCTGGATCATGGACGAGTGCGTCGCGCTGGTGAAGGCGAGGATCAGTATAGTGGAGGATCCTTACGTCGGGGCGAACCAGCACATCGACCGGATGTGGTGGCGCATTAGCCAAAGCTACCTTCAGTTCAAACCGCCAGGGGGAAAGGCTCACAGCGGAGAGCCAAAGCTACCTCCAGTTCAAAATGCCGTCGCCCGGTTGGGCAAAAGTCCGCGTCGCGGATGGCGAGGGGAAGCACCAGCGGATCCCCGAGGCCCAATCGGCAGCACCCGCCCAAAACGATCCCGAGAACCGCTCATTCGCCCGCATCGCGGCACATGAAACCTTGTTACGTGCAATGGTTGAATGGCGCCAATCGACCGACCCCCATTACAAGCGGTCGCTTAAACCCCTGATCAACAGTATGCAGCGCGATTTGGGGTTCAGAGACATGTCGGACGGTGACGGCGAGGGGGGTGGCGGCGGCGGCGGGGAATACGAGGAGTGAGAAGCCTGTTTTTATTTTAATAATGTAATTTTTTTAGTAATTATGTATTTTTGTTTTATAATGAAGTATGTTTTTTTTAAATAAAGTTGTTGCATTTTCTCCGTATTCGTGTCGACTATTTAATTCCGTAAATTTCTTACTTTCGGAAATTGTTTAATTTATGAATTTGTGAATTTTTTTAATTGTGTGAAGTCCTTCGAGATGTCCGTCACTGTGCAGTGAGAATTCCTTATTACGTGGCAGTGCAGTAGGAAGTCCGTATGACGTTGCAGGAGGTGTTTTTGAGAATTCCGCGGAGAATTCTGCCGGGAATTCCACGCCATTCTGATGCTCTCAACTTAAGTGTCTTTTTTCTGATACTGTGGTGAATTCAGCCTTTTCGTTTAATTTGAGCCTTTTTTGTTGTTTGGAGGGAATTTGTGATGATTACTATGATTGTATATTAACGTTTTCCTATTCACGTACTAAAATTACAAAATTAATAAGAAGAAATTTAAAATTTTAATAGAATTAAAAATAAGTATATACCATCAAAATATTTAATTTGGTATCAAACCATACAGTGGATCCACCCATGACCCGCAACACTCCCGCACCAAGTACTACTGCGAATACACTTTTAAAACAATACATGAATAAATTCAGGACTTTTTAATTTATTAATATTTCAGACAAAAAGAATAAGAATGGTATTATTACAAGTTAGTACAACCTAATAGAAGATCGAATAGCAATGAACCGAATATTGTTTTACCAAGAACATAAACAAATAATACCAAGACTACAACACATTATAATTTTATAGGATCAAACACATAGTGCATTCACATAAACAACAGTAGGTTGCTAATATTACAAGGTCAGGAGATTTCCAATTTCCAGCAAATAAAACAAAACAATGTTTCCGTATCACCCCACAAATTAATTCAAAATTTGAGGGAGATTACGAAAACACAGCCTTGTCAAATCACTGGACAAATATCCCAACCATTACGCAAGCAAATCACCCAACATTTTTCCTACAAGCAAACTCCATACCCACACACAACAACCTACATTACCTAAACCTCATCATGAGGGAGACACTCTACTAATTAGTAAGAAACACTAATTAACTCATCACTTGGTTGATCAGTCTACCGACGACCACCGGAGAAGTAGCGATGGATCCACCACGCGGTGGATCGAACACCACAGGCAAGAATTCGAGATTGTCGCAAGCAAAGGTGGAGCTCTCGAACCTTTTCACCAGCCTCTCTTTGCCCTACAAAATCATATGGTACTTCAATTAATTGTGTATCAAACTGCAGATAAGTAACTATAATTAAAATTAATTAATGTACACTTATTAATTGTACCTGAATTCTTGCCCATGTTATGGCACAAGTTTTCCTAGAAGTGAAGATACCCTTGTCCGTTTTCAAAGGTCCCCATTTGTAACCCTGAACTATTTTCTTGAACTTCAAAGCATCTCCACCCTTTGTGAAGTTCACGAACGCATACCCAAGATTGTCCTTACTCCTATCAATTCCAATTTAATTATGAGAAAATTGGAGTCCAAATCATGACAACATTATTTAAAGTGGAATATTTCCATCATAATTGCAAAATAAAACAATAATAGTGATTTATAGCAGCAATTAAAAAAACAGGTTACCTAAAATCCATTGGGAGATACATGAAATCATACTCCAAAGAGTGTGGGGTGCAGTAGCTATCCAGAAACTCGAGCATGAACTCCCTCCTAACACATTTACACAATCATGAAAAATCACCAAATTATAAAATTATTCTTAGTTGATATGGAATTTAAAATTTGATTTCAAAGACACTGATCCTGAAGAGTAAATTCATCTTCTAAATAATGAGCACCTACAAGCTAGGAAAACCTGCATTAAATCACTTGCGTCACATAATTAAAATTCACACGGTGCATGACATATATAACAGGTGGCATAGAATTGGAAATGAAGAGTCTCGATCTCCTAAAATGCTAGTAGTAATCATTTCTTATGATAATAAATGACATTTGAAACAGAATATTTATGAGATTGGAGATTAAGCGGCTACCATTAACCATCATCGGTATTACCAAAAAAAGGAAAAATTCACCCTTTTAATTTATTTTTATTCCAGTGAAACAGAATTTTCCTCAAACAGTAAAATAGTGCATTATGGTAGAAATAAAGCCAAATTAGCATTTATGTCATTACAATTTTACTAGAACTCTTTGTCCTAAAATCCCAGAATCGTTCCAGGAAAGCAATTTGTAGGTGTCGGAAAAAATAATGTTTAAACTTACTGATACTAGGGTTGCAGCTATTGACTAAAGTGACAAATTTATAGAAAGTGAAAATTGAGATAAATAAAAATGAGGAGAAATATACCTTAACTGATTAGGAATGTTTCGCACCATAACAGTGGTTCTTGATGAGGATGATGAAACGTGATGAGTGAGAAGAGAAGCCTCTTTGTTCCTGGCTGGCTTAGATACACCTGATTTGAAGGCTTGTTTAACCATGGAGCAATCCAATTTCTCAGAAGCATTCCTCCCCTGGCCGCAAAAGGGGATGGGCGGCGGAAAGGAGTGGTAGATGAAGTGAGGCAATGTGCGTTGAAGGTAAGGCATGGGATGGTATTGATAGCAGTGAGGAGGAATATGCCATAGCAGTTTGTGAGGAGGAGAGGGGATATGGTTGAGTCTATTTGGGCGCCATTCTTGAGCTTTAGGGTTTAGTGGTGGTGTAGGTCTCAACGGTGGAGAACTCTTGCAAGATTTGAAGCACATGATGATTATGATGTTAGAGAATCTCAAAATTGGATGTGATGACAAGGGTTTGAGTTTTGTTGATGGTGGTAGTGATCATCGTTGGTCGAATATATAGAGAGAGATTGGGATGAAATAGAATTGATTTTTAGTTGTCCCAAGGAATAAAGAATGGAGAATAAAGAATGGAGTAGTAAATAATTAAGTGAAGGAGGTGATAGACAATAAAAATATTTCCATCAAACAAGACAAATTCACACGATTATTTTTGGTAAAAGATCACAATATTTTGTTATTTATTTTTACACTGTTTCGAGTAAGAAAACGAATGACTTACACTGTACAAAATTAATAAAAAAGTTAGTTAAAATATCATTAATAAGAGAAACTAGCCTTAAATAGATAAAAAAATTTATTTTGATGAATATATTAGATTTGAAAATATGACTGTTTTTCAAATAAAATTAGTGTAAAACTATTCAAATAAAATTAGTGTAAAACTATGTTGTCCTAATACGAACTAGTCTTATTTTCCTCAATTTTAATAATTTAAATTAGACTTTAAAAGTAATATAGGTAAAATATATTTCATCTATCCTATAAGAATATAATATATTTTTACTTGGGCATAAGTTTAATATCTGCTTAATTAATAAAATAAAAAAGAAATAAAAAAGTATTAAAATATTACTAGTGAAAAATGAATTTCAAGAATTTTTAAAATTAAAAAAATGCACTTGGGGAGACCACTGTGATCAATTTTGGTGTTATGTGGTAATTCACCTTCAAAACACATAACACCAAAATAAAAGAGATAATTAAACATAACTCATCATAAATCAATCTATTATTCTTAAATTTCATTTTCAGTCTTTATTAGTTAGAATAATTTTAAATTTTATAGTTTGTATATATAATTAGGTCATTTGAGTTTGTTGGATATTGATCAATTAAAGTAGTTTTAAAGTCATTTTCGAAATGGCTCCAAAGACACAAAAGCCAATATCACATAAACATGATTAAGGCAAAAACCATTAAAACCGTTACATGCATTTCATATTTTTCACATTGGTCGAATACTTATATTTTGGTGTTACATAAGTAACTAATGATGTTTAAATTATACTACTTCCGTTTTATTTTTTTATTTTAGTCCATCAATAAATAGCAGTCTCTATTCGTTTTACTGTAATTCCTGCCGAGGCTAATGTGACTAATATTTTGGGGAGACCACTGTGATCAATTTTTGTAGCGAATTACCACGACTCAACTTTAACCAATTTCTAGCAAGATTGCCGTGACTAAATCAAAACCAATTTTCTGATGAGCATTTTTAGAAAATTTGTCAGAACCGAGTTACGACAAGAGCATTCTAATATCACAATTAACTGGTTATACTACAAAGTATAATAAATAGAGAGAAAATAATTGTTTATTCTTATTTCCATTTTAAAAATTAAGAATGGCTATAAAATACCTCGTCTCATAAAAAAAAGTTATGTATTGTCCTGTTATCCACCCATAAAGTTTTATTTATTTTCATTCTTTAATAAATGATTTTTTCTAATATAATTAGGTGGATTAATTCTCTGTTAATAACAATCCAATCATTTATTTTCTCTTTTTCTTTTAATTTCTATTGTCGAGTATAAACTCAATTATAAATGTTTATATAGTCATTTAAAATTGTCTGTAACGTATTTAATTACTATAAATCATAAATAATTTGCGTAAGGATATCATAGTTTTAATGAGATGGATCAACCAAAACGTGATGGAGAGAACAGTACAAAAATCCAGAAAGATAAATGTTGGGATTACAATCAAATCAAATGATGGCCTTCATTAAATGCGAGCGATGTGACAAATTTTGATTTGATCTTTGGCGGCCAAAACCTCCCACTTTCCATGCGTAATGTACAACAGCCTTTACGGCACAATCTACGAAAAGTAAAGCTACGTGGCCATAGCATCCTTAACACGGACCCGGACTAAGGCTCCAATTCCTCTCCACGTCATCATTCCCCAAATTTGAATCTCATGCTACAACTGCTATAATCCTGCAAGCCCCAACCCGGGCCACAACTAATAAATTGCATTATTCATAACTTCAACCTATTTTACTCGTAAATGCAATACGTTGAATAATTCAAACTGAGAAAATACATTGTTTAGTAGAAATTAAAATTACAAATCTTAGACAAAGCAAATTAAAAATCCAAGAAAATGAAAATACAAGTCATACATTTTTTTTAAAAAAATGATAAAACTACTACTTCTTCATTTGTGCGCGAAGGTAGGCGATCATTTCATGGTGAAACTCGAGATCGAACTCCAATATTGTCGAGGTATCCCTCGATGTCAACTCCGTCAACTGGCTCATCCGTCAGGTAATACTCATCTCCGACATAGAGTCGGAGATCTTATCCAAAGATTGATTGGGCGGCGGTAGCGGCATAGCGGAGTAGCTCGCAATTGCCTTCCCTTCGATTTCCTCTTTGCCGTCTTTGTTCCCATCGGACGGCTTTGAGTGCTAGGGGATGAGAAGAAGACATCGTCGTCCGTCACGTTGAGGTCGATCGTCGGACCTCCTTCGCTCGAAGAGTAGTTTCCAGCGGCGGAAACTTTGGTTCTCTTCGGCGCCCCACTTTGAATTAATAAAATATATGTTTGATTACAAATAAGTGCATGTTTGATTACTAAACAATTTTATAATAATTAAATAGTATAGTTATAATTTTCAAAATAATTAAATTACGTAATTAAACTATATGGTTCAATGTTTTCTAAATGTAGGCATTAGGAAATAACTAGGAAAAAATACATTTTTTTCATCATGCCTTAGAGTTGGATCTATTGATTTTCCAATCAAGTCAAAAATGAAGAATGAAATTTGAAGTCCAAATTTTCGTAGTATTGGTTGGATACAAATATACGAGTACCATTTATATTTGAAGATACAAATATATTATATTCTACTACTACATAAGTATTTAATATTTAAGGGTATATTAGTCTTTAAAAAATTGTAACTCTCTGAATGCATAAATTACACCGATTTAGCATTAAGTACACAAAATTTTAATAATTTTTTAATATTATGGCCGGCCATTTAGCATCACTCAGTTTATCAAACCCCATCTAATTTATTTAATCAGACACACATTTAATCTTGAATAAGTATGTACTTATTTGTTAGAACATCAACATTAAGAATCTGGAAATAAGCTACGTTCAGAATCTAATTTTATCATGTCACATCAATATCTTTAATTGGTTAGTAAAATTTGAAAAGGATGAATTAGGGATTGCAGTGGAAGTGGATAATACCCATGTCCGTTCCTTATTAGGGTGTCCACTATGAGCATCTCCTATGGCGCCCCTCCGGTAGGACGTCCGGTCGGACACCGGGAAGGGCGACGGGACGTCCGCCGTTGGGAGGTCGGAGGTCGGATACGGACGTCCCGTGAGGACGTCGGGTGTCCTCGGACATCCCGGCGACGGGCGGGCGGACGTCCGCCACTGTGGCTTCAACTCGGACGTCCGGTCGGACGTCCCGTTTTTTTTTTTTTTTTTTTTGAAACTCTATATATACGGCTCGTTGAATTTTATTTCATTCGCACCACTTGCGTTAATAACAAGTTTCTCTCTCTACATCTATAATCTCAAGTATATCTAGAATGTCTAGTGAAAGTGATAGCGAGAATGAGTTGGAGGTCGCTGTTTCAGGTGCTATACAGAGGCTGCTACAACAGAGGTTGCAGCGGCGGCAGCAGGCGGCGGTACCTCGGCCGATCCATCGTCGAACTCAAGTACCCCGTGACCACATTGCTGCACATATTCGGTTGTATGCGGACTACTTCGCTCCGCAACCGCGTTTTGGGGAAGCCTTATTCCGGCGACGCTTTAGGATGCATCGTCCGCTGTTTCTGCACATCGTGGGTGCTTTAGAGAGTAGATACCTGTTTTTTAGGATCAGAGAGGATGCAGCTGGCAAACCCGGACTCACGCCCTTGCAGAAGTGCACTGTCGCAATCAGACAACTGGCGTATGGAGGCGCGGCCGACATGTTCGACGAGTACCTCCACATTGGCGAGTCGACAGCAGTCGAGTGTCTGCAAAATTTTTGCGCGGGCGTGAGAGCGATATTCGGGGAGCGGTATCTTCGGAGTCCGAGCCCCGAAGACTGCCAGATGCTGATAGATATGCATGGGTCGGTGCACGGGTTCCCTGGGATGTTGGGCAGCATAGATTGTATGCACTGGGAGTGGAAGAACTGCCCCGCCGCCTGGAAGGGGATGTACACTACCGGCTTCAAAGCCAAGCATCCCACGATGATCCTTGAAGCTGTAGCTGACTACCGGTTGTGGATATGGCATGCTTATTTTGGAGTCGCCGGGTCCAACAACGACATCAACGTTCTCCAATCGTCGCCCCTGTTCAACGATCAGTGCAATGGCGTTGGTCCCGCCATCAGTTTCGTCGCCAACGGCAACCAGCATAATATGGGGTACTATTTGGCAGATGGGATATACCCAAACTGGCCTGTCTTTGTGAAGTCAATCAAGCATGCGACCGGACAAAAGAAGACATACTTTGCGAGCCGTCAGGAAGCAGCGCGCAAGGATGTGGAGCGGGCATTTGGTGTGCTCCAGAGTCGGTGGGCGGTAGTGAAGGGTCCTGCACGGCAGTGGTATATTCCCAACATCGGCGATGTCATGTACGCATGTATCATAATGCACAACATGATTGTCGAAAATGAAGCTGCGGAACTGACTCAGTGGACCAATGAAGATGATACGGGTGCAGGTCCAAGTCACGGCGTGGCCACCGCGAATGTGAATATGGGGGTACCTCATGGAGAGGTCGAGCGGCTGCGTGCATTTGCCGACATGCGGCAAACAGATGCCCATATTCGACTTCAGCAGGATATTATCGAAGAGGTTTGGACTCGGAGGGGTTGACGTGATAATGTATGAATTTTTTTTTATTAGTGTGTAATTTTTTTTTTCGAATCATGTATGTTTTTTCCGATAAAGTTGTTAATTTTTCCCGTTCGTATTCTCGGTCAAATTTTATTTCCGTAAACGTAAATTGTTTTATTTGTGAATTTATGATTTTTTTTATTGCGGGATGTCCTAGTGGGAAGGGCGATGGGAAGGGCGGATATGCATGGGATGTCCTAGTGATGTGGCAGTGGGGTGGGATGTCCTAGTGACGTGGCAGGAGGTGTTTTTGGGATGTCCTAGTGGATGTCCGAGTGGGATGTCCGCCCACTGGAGATGCTCTATAAGCGGACACGCCCAATAGCCTCGTCCCAGTTTTTATCCATAGCCCCAATTTTATTGTCCATAGCCCTAAAATTTTATGTCCGTCACTATAGTGGACACCTCCAATAGCCCCCAAATTTTATAATCAACTTTCATTTTGTAATATTTCAAGTAATTATGAACAAATTTATCGGGCTCTTAGTGGATTAGAAGAAGCCGACTATATGAATTAAAAATAAAAATAAAAATAAAAATAAAATACAAATTAAAATTAAAATTAGAATTACACACTAAATTAAAATTAAAATCACACACTACATTAAAATTAAAATTTGTATAGATGTTGTGTTTGAATGGCGTGAAAATAATAAATGGAGTGGGGTGTATTTATAGGTGAATTGAAGTGTAAAAAAAAAATTAAAAATCGCATGCAACCGCCGCGGCGGATATCCGCTACTATAATAGCCGCGGCTATAGCCGCGCCTATACCCCCACCGCCGCGTCCTCGCCCCACTCGCGGCGAAGCCTCGTCCGCCGCCCTCCCCCCCACCAGCCGCGTCCACCCTCGCGGCGGACACCCCCCACTATGACCTCCGCGCCTACCGCCCCCACCGCCCCCCTTCGCGGCGTCCGCCGCGTCCACTCCATAGTGGACGCTCTTAATAGAGGCATTTTTTTTCCAGTACGGAGTTTAAGAATAGTGTATTAAATGGTTGATGAAAAAATTTAGAAAGAATAAAGTAAAAGAGATGAAGAGATAATAAAGTAAAAGGAAGAATCACTTTTTGTCAAAAATAGAAATAACTCAATTAACTTGAAAACTTCCCAAAATAGAAAAACAAATACTCCCTCCGTCCCCGAATAAGAGTCGCTAATTTTCATTTTGGGCCGTCCCCCATTAAGAGTCACTCTTCATTTTTACCATAAATGGTAGTAGGCCCCACATTCCACTAACTCACTCTACTCACATTTTATTATAAAACCAATATAAAAAAGTGGGTCCCACATTCCACCAACTTTTTCAACCAACTTTTCTCTATATTTCTTAAAACTAGTGCCCGGTCAAACAACGACTCCTATTAGAGGACGGAGGGAGTATTTAACATGGTATGGACGGAGTACCTAGTAAAGGATGAGAAGAAAGTTAAGTCAGTCTTTTTCAATTTCCAACAGCCTAATAGCCTATCTCTAATTTATAACCTACTACTATTACTCATTTTCAAAAACAGAAATCATTAGAAATAATTGTCTTTGTTTAAAAAAAGCTGTCTTTTTTTATAATATGGGATAATTGTGTTGGTTATTTTAGAAATAATTAACGTGGCATAGTTAACGTGGCACGACGCACGAGAGCATCTCCAATGGCGGAGAGCGGGCCGGCTAGCCGATTTCCGGTGCTCGCCGGTCCGCTCGCCGAACCATTGGAACCGGCGAGCGCCTTTTCGGTGAAAAAATCAGCTAGCGCTGGCCGATTCGCGAGCGCTCGCCGCCATTGCAGGCTCAGGACCGGCGAGCGTTCGGCGAGCGAATTTTTTTTTTTTTATTTTCGAAACACTATATATACCCGATTTGCATGTCATTTTCATTCACACCACTTGTTTTAACGAGTACTCTCTCTATCTTAATTTCTGTACAAGATCAATAACGCAAAATGGAGAACAACAACGAAGGTACTCTAGTGACGAGCGGATCTCAAACTCCCCCGGTACCCGTGAGAGGCGGATGGGGTCCGATGCCCGGGTACTACAACATGTACCCGTGGCAGCAGATGATGCCCGGGATGGCACCCGGGGGAGTATGCCGGGGGGTTTGCCCGCTGTCCACCCGGGATGCAGATGATGCCGGGGTGGGGTCCCGGGATGCAGATGATGCCGGGAGGGATACCGGGGACGCGGGGGGGGGGGAGGAACGTCTATCGGCCCAGTTTTGATTTTTCGACTGATTCTTCACACACGTCGACCCCAACGGAGGCTCAGTTCACGCAAAATGAGACTTTCTCCTTAGAGGAGTTGGGGTTTGATCTTCTCGGTGTTCCGGAAACTCCCGTTCAAACGGGGGGAGTAGGGCGGGGTCGGGGCCCCGCAAAGAAGAAGGGCAAGGGGAAGGACAAGAGGGTCGGCCAGTCGTCGCAGCCGGTTGAGGATGACCCCTCGGTGTGGAGAAAGTGGACGGACGCGAAGAATGTCGCGCTTTCCAAGGTGTGGGTTAGTGTCTGTGATGATCCTCTGACTTCGAACAATCAGAAGATCGTCAACATGTGGGCCAAAATTGCTGCAGCCTAGATGAGATTTTTCCCGGAGATGAGGCCGCGCACCGGGGAGGAGTGCCGGAAGGCGTGGGACCGAATTAGGGCAAGGGTCTCCCGATTTTCGGGCTTGTACGCTAACGCCCTCCGCATGCAGAGTAGTGGCCAAACGGAGGATGACTGCAGGAGGATAGCGGAGAAAGCCTTCCCCCAGCCCGGGTTGTATAAGGAGTTCACCTACTGGAACTGCTATGAGGTGCTGAACGACTCCGAGAAGTTCCGGGCAGGTGTCGACGCTGGCTGGCCGAAGAAGCAAAGACTGAACTATACCGGTGATTACAGCGGCAACAGCGGTGGTTCACATGACCTCCCCGAGGGTGCTCAGAAGCTCCCGTCCCCGCCATCGTTCGCTCGCCGAACTCGCCTGGTTGGTCAAAGGCGGGCGCAACGGGAGGCGAGGGGGGCCCCGGGGGGTCCCAGGAGGTACAGTCAGCATCCCCCCTTGGCCAGTCGACAAAGGATCTCAAATTCTTCGCGCGTCAACAAACGCGCACTCAGATGGCCAAGACGTTAGGGCATCCGCAATGGGCGGACGATGGCACGCCCGATGGCGCGCATCGTCCGCGCCATCCATCGTCCACACCCATTGCGGGTGCGCGCCATAGGGCGCGGACGATAGTCTCGCCCTATACTTCGGTCGCGGAGGATAGCGCGGACGATGACCTTCGTCCGCGCCATCGTCCGCCCCATTGCGATGGCCGCCGCGGACGATGGCCATCGTCCGCGCCACGCGGTTTCATTTTTTTATAAATACCGTTCATTTGTAACATTTCATTTCACTCGATTTCATTTTCGAAACTTACGATTACATAATTACTACGAAATGGATTCAAGCCCCAATAGTCCTACGTTTAGCGCAGGGCGCATTGGCCGGGTACAGAACCCGACGATTATCGTTCGTTCGACACCAACGCCCATTACGATCCCGATTTCAGTACGGAATCGTATGGGTTGTCTGACATGGAGCCGTCTCCGCACCGCCCAACCGCAGCGGCCGATCCCGACCCCGCCGCGACCGCTTCCGCCCCAGCCAGAAGAAGCGGAACCGGCAGCGGGCGCAGAAGTTGCCGCCTCCCGGTGATTGCGATGAGTACGCCCCCGGCCGTACGAAATACAACGACGAAAACTCTCACCTTGGCCCGGTGTTGGGTAGATATATCGGAAGATCCGATATTCGCGAACAACCAACGACAGATCGCGTACTGGGAACGCATCGCGGACCTCTACAATTCGGTGAAGCCGTCGACCGCGTACAAGCGCAAGCGTGAGCAACTCCGCAAGCACTGGGATCAAGTCAAGAAGCAAGTGAACTTGTACGCGGCGGAGTTCGAGAAGTTCACGCGGTCACAGGGGAGCGGCGAGAGCGCGAGCGACGTGCGCGCTAAAGCGCTGTTGTCGTACCGGTCGATGTACGGTGACTTCAAGCACGAGACCATCTGAGCGCTCTTGAGGGACAAACAGAAGTTCCAAGGTGGAATTCTGCACACTGGTGCGCCGAAGAGGACAAAGACCACTGAAGCTGGTGATTACACGAGCAGCGGCAGCGGCAACCACCCGGTTGACCTCAACCGGACGTACGTGGATGAAGGGAGTTCCGGCACACCGGTGTCCTTCCGGCGTCCTCCTGGCGTCAAGGCTGCGAAGGCCAAGGGGAAGGCAACCGCGACCTCATCGTCGACCGCTGCAACCCAAGCTCCGGTCCCGGTAGAGCTCCTGACCCAGACGGCCACCGCGTTTGAGTCGTTAGCAACAACGTCGATGGCAAGGACGATGTTGCAGACGCACAGGGCCCTCAAGAAGTGTACCGACCCCGACGAAGCCGAATATCTCCGGGCGTTACTCGATAAGCTGCGTCGGAAGTTGGGAATTGGTCCGACTTAGTTTTTTTTATTAGTTCAATGATGTAACTTTTTTTATTAAAACTTCGTTGTTTGTTATTTAGACCGTTTTTTATTTACTCGTTACTTGTTATTTGAAAACAGTTAAATTAATTAAACAAAACAATAAAATGATGATGTGGCGCGCCATAGGGCGCACCTTAGGGCGCCCCACTGCAGGTGGGGAGGTAGGAGGATAAAACTGCTGACGTGGCGCGCCATAGGGCGCGCCTTAATGCTCTTAGCCGAATGGCGGACGGCGACGGACCCCGAGGAGAAGAGTTTTCTTCACGCAATGCTCGTGAGCATGCGTGACGATTTGAAGACCGGTGGGCACCGGGGGTTCCGGCGGATACGGAGGCGGCGGCGACGGTGACGGTGACGGTGGCGAGGGGGGCGACGGAGACGAGGAGTGAGGCGGAGGTCGTGTTTTTTTTAAATAATATATATATATTTTTTAAAATTAATGTATTTTTTATGTAAATTTTTTTTAAATTAATATATTTTTTATTGTACTTTTTTTTAATTTAAATAATATTATTGAATTTTCCCGTATCTGTGTCGTACATTTAATTCTGTATTTTATGTGATTGTCAACTATTTGTTGTATATAATTAGGGGTGATGTGGCTAGGCTATTGCTGGGCTATTTGCTTGTCCTGATGATGTGGCAGGATGATTTTTAGTGCTGATGATGTGGCAGGAGGAGTTTGTGGCTGAGCTATTGCTGGGCGAAAGCCACTCGAGATGCCTTGAAAACATGTGTGGGTTGATTAAATAATACCCCTTCTTCACTTTAGGAGTCCCAATTTATCATTTTTATGTGTCTTATTTTTGGAGTTTCAGATGAAAATCTTCATAATTGGTAATAGGTCTTATATTATCCTAACTTTTTTTCATGCACATTTTGTTATAAAACTAATACTCTGTATATGAAAGCAGAACCCACAATTCAATATCTTTTTTCACCAAATTTTCCTTTACATTTCTTAAAACTCGTACCGGACTCAAATGAAACTCCTAAAATAGGACGGAGGGAATAATCCCTTCCATCTACAAAATGTGTAATTATACATTTTTAATTGAATATATATTTAAATGTATAATTGTTAAAAACAAGAGAGAGATAGAATAAAAAAATAATTAAAATATTATTAGGGGTGAATGACTCATCCTAAAGTATTGGTTTAAAATTTTATATTTTTGACTTAGATTATTTTTGGTGGAGGTTGCAAAATGTTAAAATTTATCTAATTTTTCATTTATAAACTTAATATAATTTAGGTGGACGGCTCAATATGATAAAACTTGTTTATTTGTTTGTTCACAAATGAAGTAATTAGTAGTAATTGATAATCAACCACATGTCAAATAACGAATACAGAGTTTGAGAAAACATAGGTTAGTTAAATGTGGAGTAAATGTCAAAATTATTCATAAATATAGAGCCAGAATATGAATTTAGTCCAAAACATTCACTTTTTGAAACTCGGTTCCTAGACATTTGAAATCGTTGTCGAAGTGGTAATTAATTAACTTAATTAATATACTAATGCATAATTAATTAAACAAAAATAAATAAAATTTTTTAAAAATGCTAAGAAATTTCAAAATCGACTCTTTCTCTCTTTTTTTTCCATCTCTTCCATCTCTCATCCGTTCTTCCTAAATCGGACTATCTCTCTTCTTCTCTCCAACGCTCAACGCTGTCGCGTCTTTCTCTCTCCGCTCACTCCTCCACAACTCGCCGTCATCGTGTGTTTCTCCTCATTGTTGCTGTCCAAGATCAAAATCGTCGCCGTCCACCATTGTTGTCGCCATCAACCCCCATCCATTCGGTCCTCCTCATCTCTCTCTCTCAATTTTCTTTTTCGGTTGTCCGGCGATGTTATCTCTCTGCCGACACCGTCGCTGTTGCCGGAAGATGTTTTTGCTTCCGTTGTCTCTGCCTGCTCGTTGTCAGTCGAGCAGTATTGCTGCTCCATGACCTCATCACCGCTGCTCTTGCCTCGGTCCAGCCCATTGTCATCTTCTCTCCGTCTCCCAGCTCCACCATCAATGCCCTCTCTTCTCTCCCTCCTTCTCAGTCAATCTTACTCAAATTCATAACTTTCTCTAATCAATTTATGGAACCTTAACTGTCCGCCGCTGCTCAACAATTCAATCTCTCTCCCCTTAAAATTTCTACCGTGGTACTGCCTTACGTGTAGAGATGTTTGTGGTTGATTTTGGCGAGTCGAGGAAATGGAATTTGTGGGAGGTTTTGACTTTTCTCCAAATCCAAACCAATTTGAATTTTTGTCCTTCGAATTAGTCAGTGATCTCCTCGCCACGTTCCATAGTGATATTCATGTGTTTCCCCTTTTCGGGGCTTGCTGATCTTGAGGTGGCGGGTGCTCGAGCTGATTTAGGGGCCGATATAGGTGTCGCCGGCGGCGGCATAGATTTCTGGAACAGAGGCCTCTATTTTGAATTTTTTTGATTTTATTTTATTTTATTAAATGATTATGCATTATTAATACTAATTAAGTAAAAAAAAATTGTTAATTGGGTGCTGACCGTCAGAAATTAACGGTTCCGTGAAAAAAGAACTACTTCGACAACGATTTCAAATGTTTAGGAGTCGATTTTCAAAAAGTGAATGTTTTGGACTAAATTCTTATTATGACTGTATATTTAGAACCAATTTTGACCTTTACTCCTAAATGTATCACTTACCTTCCCCTGTTGTATAGATCTTGTATGCATTTGAATGCATTTGGGCAGATTATATTGCTTCCAGAGTGCTTAAAAACTGATTTAATTTGCTGTAAACAAGAAATACTAATACATAAATCAAATTTGATCAACTATATGAAATAATTGAAATTTTCAATAATTATGACTAAAGCAAAAATAAATGAAATATACTCGTGCAGTTCCAATATCAGACGCTGGCAACGCCAAAAATGTGTCAAAAACATTTGACGTTGGAATGAATTGAAATTTGCGTGGTGCATACATCAAATTGGACCAACTAACTGTATGAAATAATTGAAATTTTCAATAAATGACAAATACAAAAATAAATGAAATTTACTGATGCAGTTCTAGCAATAGACTTCGGCGACGCTAAAAACGTGTAAAAACGTTTTATGTCGAAATGACTTGAAATTCGCACGGTGCATATATCAAATTGGATCAACTATACAAAATAATTGAAATTTTCAATAATCATGACTAATGCAACCATAAATGAAATAAACCAATGCAGTTTTAGCAAGAGATATCGATCATGCCAAAAATATAAAAAAATATTTTGTGTCAGAATAACTTGAAATTTGCACACTGTTTACAATTCTATCTTTGCCAATCTTCTGTCACATATATGGAGGATGGGGGATGGACCTCTGCTCTGTTAAAAAAACAGAACATGCCTTCTTGTGCTTGAAACGCATCAAACAACAAATGAAACGCAAGATAGGAAAAGATGTGTGCTGCCTTTTAGAGCATCATTAACCCAGCGGGCCGGACTGCAGTTGGGTCCCGGCCTGCGTCCTGCGGTGTTGGAGGAGAGCAATTTCCGGCCTTGGCCGGTCCCGGTGACGCAGTCGCTGCCCCGGGCCGTGCCTGTGGCCCGTCCCGACATCGCGTTAATCGTGCCCGTGCCACACCGACAGCGTCCCGGCCCGGCGTTGGATGTATTCCGGGCCGAGCCGCAAGTCCCCAACATTTATTTATTTTATTTTATTTTTCATTTTATTGCCTATAAATACTTCATTTGTGCACCATTCTTCCACACTTTGCCCATTTCAATCCTCTTGTATTACAATATTTTCGGCTTCTATGGAGTGGTTTAACAGCGATGAACGCTAGATGAACTAGTTCGTCTAGCCAACAATTGGTACGTGCCGCCATCACCCAACCCGGATGCGACGCCTAGTCCGGGGGTGGCTACCAACATGGACTTAACATAGCCTGTTAGCACTGATGAGTACGAAATCAATGATATGGATCCCGCTGAAGGGAGGGGCAAGGGCATGGTTGCGGATGATGAGGGGCCGAAGAAGTATAGTCCGCAGGAGACATTGTGGCTGGCCAAGAACTTCGCCGACGTCTCCGAGGATCCTATCATCGGCAACCAGCAGAGCGGCAAAATGTTCTGGCAGCGGATTGCGGAGAAGTACAACGCTGGTCGTCCTAGAGGGTCGTTCGAGCGTAGCTACGTGGAGCTACGCAAGCATTGGAGTCGGGTCTAGAAGGAGATGAACAAGTGGAATGGCAAGTGGACCAACGTAATCCGGATGTGGCCGAGCGGGCACAGCGAGATGGACCTCGTGGAGAAGGCCAGGGCGGAGGTCTTCGCTGACAGGAAGAAGCATTTCAAGTACTTTGACGTTTGGAAGATTGTCGAGAAGAGCCCGAAGTACATCGGTGGTGCAGAACCGACGGAAAGTGGGGCGCAGAAGAGAACCAAAGTTTCCACCGCTGGAAACTACTCTTCGAGCGAAGGAGGTCCGGTGATCGACCTCTACGTGACAGACGACGACGTCTTCCACTCATCCCCTAGCACTCAAAGCCGTCCGATGAGTCTCTGGATAAGATCTCCGACTCTATGTCGGAGATGAGTATTACCTGGCGGATGAGCCAGCTGACGGAGTTGACATCGAGGGATACCTCGACAATGTCGGAGTTCGATCTCGAGTTGCACCATGAGATGATCGCCTACCTTCGCGCACAAATGAAGAAGAAGTAGTTTTTTTCTTTTTAAATTTTTTTTTATGACTTGTATTTTTATTTTCTAGGATTTTTAATTTTCTTTGTTTAGGATTTGTAATTTTTTTTTTCGACAGACAATGAATTTTCCCGGTTTGAATTGTTCAACGTATTCTATTTTACGAGTAAAATAGGTTGAAGTTGTGAATAGTGCAATTTAATAGTTGTGGCCCGGGATGGGGCTTGCAGGGTTAGAGTAGTTGTGGTCTGAAACTCAAATTTAGGGGAATGATGACGTGGAGGGGACTTAAACATGGTTAGTTAGTTTTGTAATCTGTCCAACTTATCAACATAATAGGAATAATAATTAGAGATTTAATACAATTAATCACTCCAAAAAAATAATAGTTAATTACAATTCTTCCAACAATTGCTCATGGTTTAAAAAAATGTGTCTCTCAATATTCTACTTTTTTATTGTATTCTTTATAGAACATATATAAAATAAGCCCATATTTCAACTTCACAAAAATGTTAATTTGAGCTTCGAACGGTCAATAAATATTTAACTTTTACGAAAAAGAATCAATATTCTTTTGGTTTTATTCTCCATTGTTACGTTAGAATGCTTCGAACAATAAAATGCAATTCGCTAATTTGATGGAGAAGAGTGGTGATTTTTTTTCCTATGTATTTTTCATTTTTTTGAGTAATAAAAGTAATAGTATTTAAAATAATTAATGGAATGTTATAATTTAAAACTTTCTGTACGAATGTGAAACATTGATGAAACTTTTTGTATGTATGATGTAATTGGAATTAAAGGTGTTAGTAGGAACTTGATGGATGTATAATTTTGAAACACTAGGTAAACTTTTTGTATGAAATACATAAACTTAATACTTTTTGTACTAAATTAAACAAAGATGAAACATTTTGTATGAAACATATAATTATCTCGTATTTGGAACCAAAAGATCATAGTTTTTTCGTTTATTAGATTCTTTAACTTAAAAGAATCAGGACCCGACCCGACCCGACTGGTATAAAACAAAACTGGGAAGCAATAGCTTATGCTGAAGCTCCCGATCTGGTGGTTAGACCATCCACAATGCCGCCCAGCCGACCGCCCAGCCGAGCGCCGGCGCTGGGCGATCTGCTTGGCGCTATTGCAGCGCCCGGATCGCCCAGCGCACCGCCTAGCGCGAAAATTATTTTTTTTTTCCGAAACACTATATATACGCGCTTTGCTCGTCATTTTCATTCGCACCACTTGTTTTAACGAGTACTCTCTCTATCTTAATTTCTGTACAAGAGCAACAACGCGAAATGAGTAACGCTGGTGGTGGTAGCGGAGGGGATGCTGATGAGTACGAACGTCGAATGGCCGAAGCGTTGGACGCCTATACGACCAACGCGATAGACCAATGGATGGAAGCGGCCTTGCAGCCGGCGATACCTCGACCTCCCCAGTGGTCCACCGTCGCAGTGTGATTGATCGGTATCACGTAGCTGCACATCAGCGCCTATACGAAGACTACTTTATCATGCACAACATGATTGTCGAAGATGAAGGTGGCGATCTGACCAATTGGGTCAACGACGATAATGAAGCCGGTCCAAGCCACGGCGTGGCCGCCCCCAACGTACGGAGTGGGGTACCTCACGATGAAGCCGGCCTCCTACAAGCACATGCCGACATGCGCCAAACGACGGCTCATATTCGACTCCAAAAGGATTTAATTGAAGAGTTATGGGCGCGGAGGATTGACCGCCGTTAGTTTTGCTTAATTATGTAATTTTTTTTAATTAATGTACTTTTTAAATTTTATTAATATTAGTGAATTTTCTTGTTTTTGTGTCGTAAATTTAATTCCGTATATTGTGTGATTGTTAATTATTTTATTTTGTATATATTTGTTAATAGTGATGTGGATAGTATGTGGCTAGGCTATGGCTGAGTTATTGCTGGGCTATTTGCTTGTTTTGATGATGTGACAGGAGGATTTTTAGTGCTGATGATGTGGCAGTAGCTAGGCTATGGCTGAGCTATTGCTGAGCTATTGTGGATGGTCTTAGGCCTACTTCTCTACAAGCGTACTTCTCTACAAGCTTCAGTTTATCTCCAATTTCCTCACCTCTAACTCTAACCTCTGTATTTCGAGTTCGTATATCTACTCAAAAGGTAAATACTACTCCAATCTTTAATTCGTACTTGTCTAATTTTATAATTCACGCACTTGCGCCGCGGAAATCTTGGTGTGGCTTTTGAAATATCGAACTACCTTTTGTTAGGGGGCATAGTTCAGTGACTTTGGATTTCATTGCTGTTTTTTCTTAAATCATTTTTGTGAGATGTGTCTCAGAGCTGCAGCTTTAACCTTTTTTATCAGGCCTCGCAATCGATTGTGTGATGAAATGTGATGTTTGTTTCCCAAATAGATTTTGTATTTTCTGGCTTTAGGAAATTGGGTTGTGGAAGAATGGGAAAGACAATAATAATAGAGTGCTAAGCAAAATTGGTGCTTTAAATTCTATGGTTAGTTCAGCTGTTTTGCTAAAATTGAGGTTTCAATTTGGTCCAAATGAGCAGGGCACTGGATGGCAGTCATTCCTTGTGGAAGTAGGCGGGTTGCGCTGTGGGGTGTTCAGCCTCAGTTTGTATTCGGATCCTCCGCTGTAACTAGAGCATCCGCACCTACTCATTGGTAGGTGTTTTCTTTGTTGTTTTTGGAAATCTTTAGGCAGGGGCGAAGGCAAGAATTAAAATCAAGAGGGGCAAAATTATGTATAAGCAAATAATTAAATAATTGAGTAGGGGCATTTAAGAAGGAATTCAAACAAATATACAAATTTGAAGAAATATTAGTATATATACAAATTTTTGAGGAGGGGCAAATGCCCCACCAAAGGCCCAAGTGGCTACGCCCCTGTCTTCAGGGTTAATGATTCCTGGGGCCATTCGGTGCTTGCTAATGGCTTTGTGCTTTCTTTTCCTTTTATAGCTAGTATTATAATATAGTATGTTTTAAGTGCAGTTCTTTTTTTGGCTCATCCCTGGGTAGTGTGTTGAGATTTAGGATTAGAATATTTTGTAGAATGTGAGACATTAGAGTCCTGCTGGATCTCCACTTCGAATGCACGACTAGTTACTTGCTAGGCCATAGTTATGCTGATTTGAAATTCCAAATAACTATTTGTTGCCATCTTACTAACATCTTTCTGTCTCCCTCACTTTAATGATCATGCTTCTACTTTCTACCCTATGTATATGTGCCTCATACATGTGCACCCCTGTCGCACTATTGAGACATGTGTGTTATGTCTCAGCCCTCTTTTGATAATCACGCTACTTCTCTTCCCTTTGTTACCTCGACGTGACACTGTGGTCCCATGGTCATGTATACTAGTATAATTTGTCTCTTTCTCTGTCGTTTAGCCACATCTCAAGGAGTCAATCTGTGAATATACCTGGAACATTCTAAGATCTCTTTTGGGTTGATTGCATGTTTTGAGGTTTTGTGGAGTTCTTCCTATCATTGTGGTACATCCATAAATGTGTGTTTAGTTCTTTTATCTTTTTTTTATTAGTTTTGTTCTTGCCGGGAGAGGGGGTCACTATTAATTTATCCTAACAAAATTCGTCCTCAGATTCTCTCTCATCGATCACCTCGTTGTCTATTGTGTGCAGTTCGTCCAAAAGAGCCGGATTTCTAAGTTCAACAATTTTATATCAGAAATCCTTGGGTGAACATTTTGGTTTAGCATCATACGCCAAACAATGCCAGAGAAGAGGTGCCCGCCTTGTTGTTCGAGCTGAACGAGTGAGTTGGCTACTGTTTTATGGTTTTGTAGTCTATTACAATTAGTTTTCTAATGCACGTTAATAGTATTTTGCTATCTGTTGGAGTTGACTAGTTGGCCCGAGGAGAACCTTAATTCCCCACATCTATCCACATGCTCAAATCTACCATCAATTACTAAAGTAAAATGAAAGAAAGTAAAGAAAGAAAACCACAGGAAACTACACATAAACCTCTAATTTTTTGCTGACATTGTTATGCCATGAAAAGATCAAGTAAACTGGCACAGCTATCCTACTTGCGAATTGCAACAATTTTTCTTTACCTTAAGGGCATCCGCAGTGGTGCGGATGTCCCGGAGGAATTCCCCACGAAATTCCCAAAAACACCTCCTGCCACGTCATAAGGACTTCCCACTGCACTGCCACGTCATACGGACTTCCCACTGCACAGTGGTGGAATTCCCCTGCGAAATTCCCGACGGAATTCCCACATAAAAAAAACCACAAATTCACAAATTAAACAATTTCCGGAAGTAAACAATTTACGTAATTAAAATTTCGACGAAAATACGGAAAAAATTTCATTAAAATAAGAAAAATACATTTCACAAAATAAAAAAAATACATTTCAATAATTAAAAACTACATCAACGATGACCCCTACGCTGCCACACTTCTTCCGCGCGGTATATATAGACATTACAAAAAAAATGAAATAAAGCGGAATTCCGTTGGGAGTCGACGCAATGGCGGACGTCCCCGCGGAATTCCGCTTAACGCCGCGGACCTGCGACGTCCTCAGCCCAATTCCGTATCCGTGGCGGGCACGCCTAATGGCGGACGTCCGCGACGGAATTCCGGGACGTCTGTGGGAATTCCGCGCGGAAGTCCGCCATTGCGGATGCTCTAAAAAAGAAAATGGGAACCATTCACATCTTGTCACGTATTTCCCATATATATATATATAACCTTTTCTATGCAGGATTACTACTCTGTCCTTGGCGTCTCAAAAAATGCAGACAAGTCTGAGATCAAAAGTTATTAGTGTTATCTTGACTCTTTCTTGTGGTTTACTGTTTACTTTTGCTTATCTAGCGAACTTGTTGCCCAAGCTCTGAGCAGAATATCTTGATTTTATGCTGAACTCAATTCAAGAATGGCTACCTGTATCTCTGCGTACCATTTAAACATGTCTTTCCTTCCACTGACCTTCAGATCCTGCACATCTTTTTGTTGGACCATGATATTTGTGTTTGAATAATGCATACTCTTGTCTAAATGAGTCTATCGATTCAACGACATATTTTAGTCTATATTTTTTGGTGACCATCAAATCTCTAATTCCTGCCATGTTATTTACTTCTCTCTTGACTTCTCATGTTTGGGAATCGACATAAATATGTTTAATTCAAACTCTCTATATCATCATTTGTCAATGTTTTAGCCTCCCATTTTATAAATGTTTTTGGTACATGTTCCCTTCATTATTTGCAATCCTCTCCATTTAGAATTATAAGCATGCGCTTTGTATCTGAATAATACTCCCTCCGTCCCTGAAAATTTGTCACCTATTTCCTTTTTCGTCCGTTCCTAAAAATTTGTCACCTTTCACTTTTACCATTTTTGGTAGTGGACCCTACATTCCACTAACTCATTCACACTCACATTTTATTATAAAACTAATATATAAAAGTAGGACCCACATGCCACCAACTTTTTCAACCCACTTTCTATTATATTTCTTAAAACCCGTGCCGGGTCAAATGGTGACGAATTTTGGGGGACGGAGGGAGTAATCATTAAGAGCTGAAGGCCCATTTAAGTTAATTTTACATCACAAATGCCTGTTTTAATTAGTCAATCTGTGTCCTCATATAATGCTATTGAACTAGTCATTTTTTTGCCTAAATTGCTGTAGTGATCTGATGTTAGTTTTTTCTTAAGCAGCATATAATATAATTTATATCTCATTTGTTTTACTTTCTTCTTCAGCATATCGAAAGCTTGCCCGTAACTATCATCCAGACGTGAACAAGTCATGACACATCTTTTGTTTTTATTGGCTTTTAAAAGCTTTTTTCATTTTCTCTATTTTGTTGGTTATAAGTTGGTTTGACTTTGTTTTTCAATGTTCATGTTCAAAATTTGCTTGTCTTTGGTTCTAAAGAAATAGCATGTCTTTTGCTATTGTCATTTTCTTTGACCTTTTCAAGGAATAAGCTCTGAAACTGATGTAGAAATGATTATGAAAGTGAAATACTAAATTTCTGGCATTGAATATTTAAGCTGACATTAAAAGCCATTAACATGTGATTGTGTTGCTAAAGGATGTTTGTTTTAAGGTAATGCTGCAAATAATACTATCGTAATCAACAGTAAAACAATCTTCATCTATTGAGATACATGCAAGGAAAGTTTCCTTGTGAGAACTCTGCTAGATTCTCATCAATGTGATTATTATGCCTTTCTTATGTTTGAGGTTTTTTATAAATTATAATGATGCGAAACTCTGCAAATTTAAAATGTTCATATTAAGATGTACATCTGAAACGCAGAGAAGCTGGTGCAGAAGAAAAGTTTAAGGAGATTAGTAATGCTTACGAGGTAGGAATCTATTCCTTGTAAAATATACACACTTTACGTATTTAACTTGAGCATTCAATATGCATCATTTTTCTAAATAATAAATTCTGTGACAGGTTTTATCAGATGATGAGAAACGTTCCATATATGACAAGTATGGTGAGGCCGGGCTTAAAGGTGCTGGCATGGGTATGGGGGTAAGTTATGCCGCCACTATTGGAATTCATTAGCCATTAAAATAGTGGAACAATAAATACGGTTTAGGCACAACACACCCTAGCTATTAGGCCAATTTTTAGATAGTCCATTTAACATATGCACTACAGTTCTCAATATTTTTTTATTGAAGTTATCAAATCATATATGCATAACAGTATTAGAAATAGATGAATGGTTATTCGTAAATTGTAAGAGTAAGCTATCAATATAATGGAAAGTACATATTGGAATTGTTAAAGGATGTTTATCTATAGTACATGTAACTATATATAGATTTTTTACTTTATAATTATAAAAGCATGAAAAGTAGACGTAGAGGGGCATAGTACATTAGCCACCTCCTATTGTTCTAGGTGAGGTGCAAATCACCCCTTATTGTTTGACATCGTTAGTTCGAGGGTGGTTATTTGCACCTAAAAGAAATCTCCTTCTTTATTGTTTTTACCCCAGTGAAAAGAAGAAATTCAGTGTAATATACTCGATCTAATATTCTAACTGATACGCGTATTTGTGTACCTTTGCACTAAAGAATGTAACCAAAATCAGAGGTTACTTAATGGTGGTTTGTTATTGTTGCAAGTATTCTAACATTTGTCTACTTTCAATGGCAGGATTTTAACTTCCCATTCGATATATTCGAGTCATTATTTCGAAGGCATGGGTGGGATGGGTGGTATGGGTATGGGAGGAAGGGTATCCCACAGTCGAGCCACCGAAGGTGAAGACCAGGTCTACAATTTGGTCCTCAACTTCAAAGATGCAGTGTTTGGCATCGAGAAGGAGATTGAAATATAACTCGTCTTGAGAGCTGCAGCACCTGTGATGGTTCGGGGGCGAAACCCGGGAACGAGTTCGACCAAGTGCAGCACGTGCGGAGGTCAAGGGCAAGTCGTAGCATCCACGAGGACACCACTAGGTGTCTTTCAACAGGTCATGACTTGTTCGACTTGTGGTGGAGAGGGAGAGATATCGACTCCCTGCAACACGTGTGGGGGTGAAGGCCGAGTAAGAAAGTCAAAGCGTATCAGCTTGAAAGTCCCAGCCGGGGTGGATTCTGGAAGCCGTTTGAGGGTGCGTAATGAGGGAAATGCCGGACGTAAAGGGGGTCCTCCCGGAGATCTTTTCGTCTCCATTGATGTCCTCCCCGACCCCGTCCTGAGAAGGGACGACACCAATATTCTTTATACATGCAAGGTTTCTTAAACAGATGCCATCTTAGGAACGACAACCAAGGTACCAACGGTTGATGGAATGGTCGACCTCAAAATTCCGCCAGGCACGCAACCAGGCACGACCTTAGTCATGGCAAAGAAAGGCGTGCCTCTTCTTAACAAGAGGAACATGAGGGGAGACCAGCTCGTCAAAGTGCAAGTCGAGATCCCGAAACGTTTGAGTGGTGACGAAAGGAAACTCACTGAACAACTGGCTAGCCTAAAGAAGGAGAAGGCTCCCAGCGTGAGGTAACTGTTTTTGCTCGAGTAATAGATGTTGTATTTGTAGGATTATAGCCATCTATAACCCACATTTCTACCTCAGAGAGTCTACATGAGAGCTAAAGGATGCTTGAAATTTTGGTGCATATGTTTTTGAACAAATAGCAGTCAACATATACATAATATATTTTGCATGTGAATTTGCATTGTGTTTTAAGCAATACCAAACTAGAAAACACCTTCAAAAGTTGCATTAGATACATATGCTGAGGATAATTCAACAAGTTTTCCAAAGAGATGTGATGATCAATGTAAAAGCCATCATCACCCACTTGATCCCATTTGCCCTCAATCCACTTGCTGCTGCACACACTAATTTGTTGTTATGGTATGAGCAAACAGAATGGTTCCTGCCAAGAACAAGATCGAATTCTAACTGAAATAATTGTGACATAGGTATGTTGATAAGATTTATATATATTGGCATGGAATGTTGTTTTTACCTGGAGGAGCAGAAGGAGACGACGTAATCGGAGGCCGAGCAGGTGAAGATGCTGCTGGGATCGTCGTAAGCATAGCTATACGCGGTGGGGCACGCTTTCTTGAAGATCTTCGAATACGACGTCGGTTGGCAGGTCACCGGATTCGCGTACAGCCCTTTGCAGCAGTACTCGTCTGTGCTAAACACGTCGCACGCGCTCCTGCACCCCACCACGCGTCCCCCTCCTCCCCGCACTGCCAGCTCCTTCGGGCAGTTCGGCCGGAGGTCCCCGTCACACCCGGCGGCACTGCAGTTGCCGCCGCTACCGTTGATAGGCGTCACCGTCATCGGCAGGTTGAACCCGTCCACCAGGCTGACGTCGTAGAAGTCTGGCGAGGCCAGGGTGAACTCTGCCAGAGATGCAGGCGTGTTGCCGGAGCCGCCACACTTGAAGCTGGTGCCGCAGCTGCCGGTCTCGCATGATCCGTTGCCGCTGCTGTCGAACTTGCAGCCGGTGCGGCCCCATATGCGGCCGGACCAGCTTACCGGGGCGGTGAATATGCGGGACTCCCCGGTTTTTAAGGTGAATCCGCCGCCGTTGAAATTTTCGCCGGGAAATACCGCCGGCCAGATCGTTTGGCGGCAGTAGTTGACGATGGTGAAAACTCTTGCGCCCTCAGAAGGTTTCGGCCCTGCAAATCATGCAAACTCATTACAAAAAATAAAATTATTATTTAATTCATAATAATATTGTTTTGGTAATTTTATTGCATTGAATCATATAATTGAAACGGTTAAAATGGCAAAATGAATATAGCGGATGTATAAACATAGTACATAATATTACTACCTGATATGAAAATAAATGAAACCAGAAGTAATGGAAAAAAGAGATTTTTGTCGAGTTCCATGATGTCTCTAAGTTCTGTTTCAACAATTATAGTAATTTGTGAAGATTAATGTGGACCATGATAGAACCATATATATACAAATATTTCGTTTATGAACTGTATGTAGATGTGAAAAAAATTATATATTTATATATATTAAAGGGAAGAATACGTGCGGTGAAAAGCAATGGCAGTAGAAGTTATGAAAAGATTTATTTGTGATAAAGGGGAGAAGCATTCTTATGCTAATTGTGTTGCGTCAAAGTTTAGTATATTCCATTCTTTCGACAATCCTATGACGTTTCCCTGTTCATCATTAAAACGGAAGGCAATGTTTCTTATAATTCTCTACTTATCTATAGTAAATTACACTGTCTTTAAATCATAGTATTACAAAAATAACCCCACATAAATAAAATCACCATCATTAACTCTATGGACATTGTTCTAAATTGATCTAACGTATCACCAACTTTGTATTCTGTTTGTTATTTTCCACCTTAACCCAAGTAAAATATCTTCAGCGAAAAACTTATTCTACGTTGTCAACCGTGAAATGTTTATGATATTTTAGGCTACTTTTTTTTAAGTTCGTGGCAAGTAAGATAAAAAGTAACGTACAAAATCACGTTAATTTAGTAGTGCCAAATAGGATTAAAAAATGCACATAAGTCAGTCGAATATGGTGATTGACCTGCCGTGTGAAATAGTAACAAATACTCCATTCACTTAAGAGCCTTGTTTTGCCATTTCTGTCCGTCCCAACTTAAGAGTCCTGTTTCACTTTTACCATAAATGGTATGTAAGCCCCACATTCCACCAACTTATTTTACTCACATTTTATTATAAAAGTAATATATATATATATATATATATATATATATATATATATATATATAGGGTAGTGTTAATCTCCTTTTCCTCTCTTAGATTTAAGTTTCTTCTTAATTGGAACCGTTAGATTTGAGGAATGGACGATCAGGATGAGAAGCTTACTAATGATCCCGTCGTTGCATTATTAAGGCCTTTTTATGCATTATATGGGTAAATTGGTAAATGCACAGTACCAAAACCGCCCAAAAGCGGAATGTGCGAATTATAAGAGGGATTTTGCTATTAGCTTCATCTACTCCCTCAATTCATCACTGTAAATTGTCTTCCCACATTCCCACCACTTTCTAAACCCTAGCCGCCACCAGAAGCAACCGGAAATCTACAGAGAGAGCGCGATTTTTGTACGTTTCACCGTCCAAACATTATTCCCGTAGTGCGCGACCATCTCTGTTTTCAAACTCAGCTTGGTCTCGATTTGCTGAAATCATAAATTCGTTTTACGTTTTTGTTAGGGTTCTGCCTATTATTGGGTGTGAAATTATTTTCTAGTTTGCCATGCTTTAGTTGCAGATTTTGTCGACGAAATCTTAGCGGTTTTTTATATTTGTTTCGTCTCGCAGATACATTATGATGAAGAGAGGCCGACCTTCAAGATCTCAACCAACGCTGCTGAAGGTGAGGGATCTATTTCATTTGCGTGTAGAATTTCTGGTATTGATGTACATCATTTAGTATTCCATGGTCCATTCGTCGGCGGTTTTTTGGTAAAAGGGTGGTAGGTGAATGTAATTTCTTGTGCATTAATTGATTGATTGGGTACATTATTAGTCACTGTTTACACATTATTCGCCAAGTATTATCCATTATTTGACTGCTTCTGTATACGGGTGATTGGGTGAATGAATATTCCTATGTGCATTATTTGATTGAATCTATACATTATTTAACTATTATTATTCATTATTTATCAATTTATAGGTATTATTTGACTGCTTATGCACATGGGTGAATGGGTGAATGCAATATTCCTGTGTGCTTTATTTTATTGAATGTGTACATTATTTAGCTAATAGTTTACATTATTTATCAAGTATTGGGTATTACGTGACCGCTTGTTTATATGGGTGAATAGGTGAATGTCATATTCCTTTGTGCATTATTTGATTGCATGTGTACATTATTTATCTATTTTTATACATTATTTATAAAGTATTATGCATTATTTGACTGCTTGTGTATATGAACCTAGTTGATGCAATGTAATATTCTGTTGTGCATTATCTGATTGCTTCTGTACATTATTTAGCAAGTATTATACATTATTTATCAAGTACTATACATTCAATTACTGCTTGTGTACATGAGTGAATGGTGCATTAGCTAATGTAAATGCAATATTGATAGTTTTCGTTATAATCATGTTCTGATGTTATATGTTGGATAGCAGTGAAGCAGCTTAGATTGGACATCGACGAAGTGGTCGATGATGTAATTCCAGATGGAATTGTCCAGAAATTATGGAAGAGATTAGCAGAGACCGGGACAAGTACAGCTCATGAAGAGCCTGAGCATAGGAAACCAGGGTGGTGGAAGGTCGACCATCTATACAGCCTCAGATATGGCCCCTGATAGGGAAGTGCTGAGCAAACTAAAATGCTGTATACAATCATAACAAAAACATATCAGGAAAAATTACATTACAGTACATATATTGTACATCACTGATTAAATAGATTACATTTTACAATATTATTTGTACATTACATTTATCGATTGATACTACCCCCTAGCCGATATGATAAATAAACCCCAGAGTAAGGACTGATACTCGTGGACTTAGTTACGGTTGCGTTGCTTAAACCATACTACACCCTATCCCCAGGGATTGCTAAACCCTTGGGGAATAATTGAAACGTGCCCCAAACAAGCAACCAGTGCCAATCGTAAACTATTCGTAAAATTTTATAACATAAACAAACAAAATGGTTCAGAAAACATTTACATTGCAGTTCACAAGTCGTCCATTATATAGTCAATAACATGCATTACCTAGTACAATTTGGTGCATTATGTGTATCGGCTTAAACTACCACCCTAGCGACGTTGATAACTAAACCATAGAAGAATGACTGATACTCGTGGACTGTAGTTACGGTTGCGTTGCTTAAACCATACTACACCCTAGCCCCAAGTTTTGCTAAACCCTTGGGGAATGATTGAAACGTGCACCAAACAAGCAACGAATGCCAATCTTAAACTATTCATGAAATTTATAACATAAACAAACAAAACGGTTCAAAAAACATATACATTGCAGTTCACAAATCGTCCATTATATAGTCAATAACATGCATTACCTAGTACAATTTGGTGCATTATGTGTTTCGGCTTAAACTACTACCCTAGCAACGCTGATAACTAAACCATACATGACGGACTGATACTCGTGGACTTTAGTTACGGTTGTGTTGCTTAAACCATACTACACCCTAGCCCCAAGGATTGCTAAACCCTTGGGAATGAGTGAAACGTGCACCAAACAAGCAACGAATGCCAATCTTAAACTATTCATGAAATTGTATAACAAAAACAAACAAAACGGATCAGAAAACATATACATTGCAGTTCACAAATCGTCCATTTTGTAGTCAATAACATGCATTACCTAGTACAATTTGATGCATTATGTGTATTGGTTTAAACTACCACCTTAGCGACGCTGATAACTAAACCATAGAGGAAGGGCTAATACTCGTGGACTTTAGTTACGGTTGTGTAGCTAAAACCATACTACACCCTAGCCCCAATAATTGTTAAACCCTTGGGGAATGATTGAAACGTGCCTCAAACAAGCAAACAGTGCCAATCTTAAACTACTCATGAAATTGAATAACATAAACAAACAAAAAGGCTCAGAAAACTTATACATTACGGTTCAAACATCGTGCATTATATAGTCAATAACATGCATTATCTAGTACAATTTGGTGCATTATGTGTATCTGCTTACTCTATGGTGCACTAAATAATTTAACTCAACAATATGGTTTCATTGCAACGTGGAATAGGGAGAGAGAAAGAGTTCGGCGATGGATTAGGGGGAGAAACACGTTTGGTGGGTGTGATTTTAGAAGATAACCGCCAAGATCTTCAAAGGAGAAAATCATGGAAGTTACCATAACAAATAATTTAGTAATTCCCTCTTTTATCCTTTTCGGTTTTTTATTGTATTTAATTTAATTGTAAAAGCCAATAATTTAGGCCTAGGATCTTGGAAATAAATGGTGGAGATTAAGAAGGAGATTGTATTAAATAGGTGAAAAGGATTTGAATACAATCCTATATATATATATATATATATATATATATATATAGGGTTGTGATCAATTGAGATTTTTTATTCTAATTGAGAATTGAGATGCATTATTAGCCACTCATTTTTATTAAATGAGTGGTCCAGAATTTGCCACATCAAAAATATTTTAAGATTAATTAATTAAAAAAGGTCAAAATGGTAATTTAGTAAAAAACTGTCGCTGCTTTAGCCCCTTCTCCAGCCCCAATTCCTAGGGTTTCTGCTAAAGGAAGATCACATAGATCTTTCTCTGGATCCAATTCATAGGATTTTCGGTAAGAGTAAATCTCACATAGTTCCTTCTCTGGCACCGTCGCCGGCGCACAAGGAGAAATCTGAGAGTCCGGCACCAGCTCCGGAGGTCTTCGACGGTGCAGCTGATTCATATTCGGACTGGATGGATCCGTCTACTGCAGCGGAGCTCAACCGAAATGAAGATTTTCTGAGCAGAAGTCCGTCGCTGGCTCCTGAGACTGAGGGTGCGGAAAATCTAGTAGCATCACCAGTGCCGTCTCCGGAAACGCATGGCATCAAATTGGTGCTGCTAATTCTCACTAATTGGGACAATAAAGGTCACTCGATCAGCCGATTACTTTTGAGTTTTTTTTATAAAGTATTTTAGATTAATTAATTCCTTTATGTAGAGTCAGTAAGCTATTTTTCTGCTGCAAGCTTTGAATAATTTGGATAATGTCTTGTGTATTGATTCACATAATTTCGATTATATCTCTCGTCATAATTTTGATTCACATAATTTCGATAATTTCGATTATAAGTGTTATTTTTTAGTTGTTGACAATTTAATACGAGTTGTTGACATTTGATATTATGGCTATTGATATGTGAATTATAAGTGTTATTTTTTAGTTGTTGACATTTTAATAGAGCTGTTGACATTTGATATTCTGGCTATTGATATGTGATTATAAGTGTTATTTTTTAGTTGTTGACATTTTAATAGAGTTGTTGACATTTGATATTCTGGCTATTGATATGTGAATTATAAGTGTTATTTTTTAGTTGTTGACATTTTAATAGAGTTGTTAACATTTTAGTGTGATTGTGTGTGTGTGTGTGTGTGTCCAAGAACTGATGTTTTACTATGGATTGAATTGAAATTGTTTTGCTTGGACAGGTTTAGGGGTAAAGAAGCTGATGCTTTGTAGCTTCTTCTAGCAAATAGCTTTTCTGTCTGAATTTGTAGATTATTGTGGCAGGTATTAATTCCAAATTTCCTCCCTTAAATAAATGAAAAATGAAATTTTGCTTGATGTTTGATGCTTGAATGCTACATTAATTAAGTCTCTCATGGCTTTGAATTAGTAGCATCTAATAAAATCTCACAGAAATTGGCTTTGAAGAATTTATGGATTGTCTCGGAGTCGTCGGGGAGCACGGGCATCTCGTAGGCGGCGGCGGCCGACGTTTGTGGAGATGAAAGGTAGGAACATTGGGCCTACTGTGATTACGTATACGACTTTGATCGAAGGGTGTGTTGTAGTGGAGAGGGTGGATGATGCATAAAGGTTGGTGGAGGAGATGAGAGGATATATGATTAAGCTGAATGTTGTAACCTATTCAACCTTGTTGTCGGGCCTGTGTGATGCAGAGAAGATGTCTGAGGCTCGGGCTTTGTTGAGGGAGATGGTGGAGTAGCACATTCCACCTAAGGATAACTCGATTTTCATGAAATTGATGCTTGACTAATGCAAGGTGGGTGATTTTGATGCTGCAGTTGATGTGTTACAGTTGATGATTAAGCTGAGTATAACGGAAGCAGGGCATTACGGTGTTCTGATTGAAAACTGATGCAAGGCTGGTCAATATGATAGAGGTGTGAAGTTGCTTGAAAAGCTCATTGAGAAGGATATCATATTAAGGCCTCAGAGTACATTGTATATGGAACCGAGTGCTTAAATTTTGAAAGGTCAAAAAAAATTTTCACTTAAGAGGAGGGAGCTTGTGCGCCGGAGTTCGGGAGCGCGTGAACATGTACGCGCTGCTTAGAGTGACGAATTTGAGCGCCAAGAGTAGTTGTTGCTTCATATCTCTCTGATTCAAGCTTCATGGCTGTGAAATTGACCGATTTTGCTTTTGATTCGGAAATGTGGGATTGTTGGAAAGTTATAGATTTGTTGTTGACTAGCTGTTGACATTTTTTACTATAAGTTGTTGACATTTGATATGCAGGCTATTGACATGTATTGTATGATCATGATGCCAGAACTTGTTCAAATAAAAAAATTAAATAAAATAGTTGTTAGTATTTTTTAATTACAAGAACTGTTTTTGAGTTGTTGACATTATATACAAGTTGTTGACAAGCCGTTGACATTTGATATACAAGATGTTGACATTTTTCTATAAGTTGTTGACAATTGATGTGCATTCTATTGACATGTATTGTATAATCATGATTTCAGAACTTGTGTCAAATAAAGAAAATAAGAAAAAAGAGTTGTTTTTTAATTATAAAAATTGTTTTTGCGTTGTTGACATTTGAATACGAGTTGTTGACATTCATTAGAAGTTGTTGAACTGATTGACATTTGATATATATTACACGTTGCTAAGTTCAAAAGTCAGAAACCACAATAGTTACTTTAAAACCCATCCAAAAAATAAGTTAACATCAAACATTAAAACCACTTTTTATTCACTTCTTATTTTGTCCATGTTTGCTTTCTATATCCAACGCAAATCACACTTAACCTCAAATGACAATACTAATCCTAATAAATTATCACATCCATCAAAATTATTCCATGTTTTATTATTCACATAGTGAAAGAAATGAATAATATATTATTTGATATTCATTCAACCCTGCAATTGAATGCAACTAGTAGATTATTAGGCTTAGTTACGTGGATGAAATCATAAAGCAACACCGAAAAATAATTGTTGTTTAATGGAAGGCTAATTACGTCATTATGCAGTTGCGTTAAAGCTTCAGTGATCGACTGTAGATTGTTGAACCCCTTTTCCCCAATTCTACTCACACTTGCAAAATTCAATTAATCGATCAACAGATTATGCGACGAATTATAGCATACTCTCCGAATCTATGTGTTTTGCATGTTTTGCATAAAACGCGTAGTGATTAAAGGGTGAACAATTATTTGGTTGTTGATTTGGTCAGACCGGAGCTTCGATGGCAGCCACGACAATGGCAACGGTGGTGGGGGCGGTGGTGCTGCTGTACTACGTGGTGAGCCGCTGGATTTCGGCGGCTGCTGAAGGGGAGGATTCTGCCGGTGGGGATTGCTCGAAATCGAAGAGCAGATCGCTGAAGAAACGGCTGTTGCGGGTTAGGAGATGAATAACAATGTTTGATTGATTTTTGAAGATTTGAATTGTATAAGAGTAATTGAAGATTTGCAGAATTGTATAAGAGTAATTGGGAGAGAAATGAATGTAAATGTTCGAGAGGGTTTTGACCATAATTCAAAGAGTTTAGAACTGAAATGACAAAAATACCCCCTTGTTGACATAAACTAAACGCTGTTGACATCGCATGAAAATTGTTAATGAGTGGCTGAGATTGCATCTCAATTCTCAATTAAGCCAAAAAATCTCAATCTAACAGGACCATATATATATATATATATATATATATATATATATATATATATATATAGTAGTGATATAGGGCAAGTGCCCCCTAGTTACATAACTAGAGAACAAATTACAGCCACAAGATTAAGAAAATCAAGGGCTAGTATTAATACATTTAATTTTAGAATTTAAAGGAGAAATTAGTTCACTCTCTCATAAATTTACTCCACGATAACAAAGCGGGGTTATAATGGTCATTGACAAATTCAATTCTTTTGTCAATTCTCAGCGGAAACATGGCTTTCTCTCGGTCTCTGCAACCTCCATCGATTAAATTTGCAAATTCAACCTACCAGCGAATCAAAGTGGTATTATGGAGGCGATTTCGCACATTAACGACGGAGAAATCGCGGCGGAGGATGGAAGGATGAAGATCGTGGTGAGGAAGGAAGATCTAAAGCAGGTGCTAGAGGCGATCAGGGAAAATGGCGGAGGCTGGGGGAGGCGGACGGCGGCGGCGGCGCCGACGAATTTATCTCTAGAGCATCGGCTGAATTTGATGCGTAGATGGCAGATTTTGAGGGCGGCGAGTAGAAGCCGGCGTTCGTGGAGGCCAGTTCTACTTCTACAGAGCATTCCTGAAGAAATATGATTTCATTATTGTATTTATTTTGTTATTTCGAGTTAATTTAGGCATATTTATTCATATTTTTGTGGAAATGCCTTGGACTATTTTTTAATTTTATTTTAAGGCGTTTCAGCTGGAAATGAATCATTATTTTTTTGTTAAAACCGCATAATATTGTGTATATTTTACTGACTCCATGAATTACATGAAAGACGACGGAATTGGCTCTTTGCTTAACAACAGTGAAGTAAAATCATGCTAATAGTGATGTGTTTTGTTAATAAGAGTGAAGTAAGATCAAGCTAATAGTGATGTGTTTTGTTAACAAGAGTGAAGTAAAATCAAGCTAATAGTGATGTGTTTTGTTAACAAGAGTGAAGTAAGATCATGCTAATAGTGATGTGTTTTGTTAATAAGAGTGAAGTAAGATCAAGCTAATAGTGATGTGTTTTGTTAACAAGAGTGAAGTAAGATCAAGCTAATAGTGATGTGTTTTGTTAACAAGAGTGAAGTAAGATCATGCTAATAGTGAAGTAAGATCATGCTAAGAGTGATGTGTTTTGTAAACAAGAGTGAAGTAAAATCATGCTAAGAGTGATGTGTTTTGTAAACAAGAGTGAAGTAAAATCATGCTAAGAGTGATGTGTTTTGTAAACAAGAGTGAAGTAAAATCAGAATAAGAGTGATGTGCTTTGTAAACAAGAGTGAAGTAAAATCAGAATAAGAGTGATGTGCTTTGTAAACAAGAGTGAAATAAAATCAGAATAAGAGTGATGTGCTTTGTAAACAAGAGTGAAGTAAAATCAGAATAAGAGTGATGTGTTTTGTAAACAAGAGTGAAGTAAAAGAGTGATGTATTTTGTAAACAAGAGTGAAGTAAAATCAGAATAAGTGATGTTTTTTGTAAACAAGAGTGAAGTAAAATCAGAATAAAAGTGATGTGTTTTGCAAAACAAGAGAGTGACGTGTTTTGCAAAACAAGAGTGAAGTAAAATCAGAATAAGAGTAATGTGTTTTGTAAATAAGAGTGAAGTAAAATCAGAAAAAAGTGATGTGTTTTGTAAACAAGAGTGAAGTAAAAGAGTGATTTGTTTTGTAAACAAGAGTGAAGTAAAATCAGAATAAGAGTGATTGTTAATTTTTAGCTATTTATATATTGATAGCATCACATGTTTAGTGAATCTCAAGTCTCCACTGACCAAAACCTACAGTCTTTCCCTCCCTCACTCTCTCTTCTTCACTCACCTATCCTCTCTCTCACTCACGTTTTCCGGCGGATAAACCGTCCAATCCGGCGATACAAAGCTCAATTTCTACAAAATATGATTCGAAGAGAATGACGAGTCATCTTCGGCTCTTGATTTCGCCATGTCACTGTCGTCGTGCTCAGACTGCTTCTCTGACCTCCTCTTTGGCGAGGCCTCCAGTAGTATTATCTCCTCCGGTGGAGGATATTTCTCGCCGGAATACTCATCGAACTTCGATTCTCAGGCATCAGACGCCGCGGAGTACATCTCCGGGCTGTTGGAAAACGAGAGAGATCTAGCCGGAATCAGTATCTGCCGCGCCGTCGATCAGCCGATCTTAATCAGTAGCTGTTTTCGACAAATTACCACTTCTAAAAAATGGCACATCAGCAAAATCGAAAGACGACCTCGAGCATACTCCCGCACACAACGCCATCAAAATCAATTCAAACGCAAACACTCGTCAACTGCATAAAACCACATATTGAGCTGAATCAGTAAATTCTCAGCTCAAAACACAATCAATTCAATAGCTCAATGCTTAATTACACAAACCGAACAAAAAAATAATTCAAATTCTACTGCGTAAGGAAACCAATAGCTCAACTAGACAGAGAAAGAAAGGACATCGCGTAATTGATCGCAGATTTAAATTTCATAATGTAATTTCCATAAATACCCTTTGTTTTTTTTATATTATTAAAATAAATAATATTTGTTCCATTAAGATGTGTGGCTGAGATTTGTTCTCTAGTTATACACTTAATGTTAGTTATATCTTGATCACTAACCTATATATATATATATATATATATATATATATATATATATATATATATATATGATTGTATTCAAATCCTTTTTTCATATTTTCTCCTATTTCCTTCTTGATCTCAGCCCCACGATTTTGTCATCCGACGGTTAGATTGATGCCACGTGTAATTTAATAATGCAGATTTTCAGTTAAATAATGCACACTGACTAATAATGCACCGTTATAGTGTAATAATGCAGATTTTCAGTTGAATAATGCACACCGACTAATAATGCATCATTATAGTGTAATAATGCAGATCATCTGAACCGTTGATGAATGAGATCTAACGGTCCAGATTAAGAAGGAACTTAAATCTAAGGGGAGAAAAGGAGTTTAACACTACCCTATATATATATATATATATATATATATATATATATATAGAGAGAGAGAGAGTTGTATATATAGTAGTGATATAGGGCAAACATCCCTTAAATATATAACTAGAGAATAAATCTCAGCCACAAGATCAAGAAAATTAAGGGCTAAATTGGTTCACTATAATAAGGCGGGGGCAAAATAGTCATTTACAAAAGTTAGGGTTAAAATCAATTACACTCATTTTGAAAAATGCATTGTTTCTCCATAACCCATTGCGCTTCTTCTCCTCTCCTCTCCTCTCCTCTCTCAATGGAAACCTAGGAGTAGAATGAGCGATCCCTGGGATGCCGATCGCGGCCGTCATGATCGGCGCCGGAGGCAGCGGCGGAGCTGTGGTCGGCGTTCCGATCATATTTTGCAGAATTAGATCGAAATAAATCATCACTTAGATCGAATTTTGGTATGTAGGTTTCTGGATAAAGCTGCGATCATCGAAAACGACGATGTTTCGAAGGCAAATCCATGGAGTCTATCAGCCGTAACTAAGTGGAAGAGTTGAAGTTGATCATCAACATGATCCCAATATGGATGACGACTCTCCCATTCGACATCTGCGTAGCCCAATCCTCCACATTCTTCGTCAAGCAGAGCACCACCCTCAACTGCACCATCCTCGCTGATTTCATGATCCCGCCAGCCTTTGTCTACGGTTTCGCTGCCATCAGCCTCGTCGTCTCCATCTCGATCTACGACAGGCTCCTCGTCCCCTTCCTGTGCCGCTTCACCAGTAACGAAAGGGGCATCGACATCCTACAGAGGATCGACATCGGCATGATCTTCTCCATAGCGACGATGATCGTCGCCGCCTTGGTCGAGAGGATGTGGCTCGACATCGTGAGCAGCAGCCCCACCGGAAATTCACTGTCGATGAGCGTGTTCTGGCTGGCGCCACAGATCGAAATTCTATTTGTTGAAATGCCAGTGGGGGATTAGAGATAATGGTGATAGTGTTTTGAGGAGTAATCAAATGTAATTAGTTGTTGTCATATATAATTCATATTCATTAGTTATTAATTACATCACCATTTGTAAGATAATCCAACTTTTGATGTGCTTCATGGATATGAGAAAAATCAGCAGCTCGGTTTCTGTAGTCATGGATATTCTGCTGCCGCTTCTTATACGTCACTACGCCGGCGCCGACTACGAAAGCTCCGGTGATCACTCCGACTGCCACGCCGGCTTTCTGTCCTACGCTCATTCCTCCTGTTGAGTCTTCCTTGCTATCCAAATCAGCCGCATTGGCTTGCTCTCGGGCTTGATGTCTCCGGCGTCCGCTTCCGGCTCGGGAGCGGGAGAGCTGTGGTCTGCATTCGGCGCGGGAGCGGGAGAGCTGTGGTCTGCATTAAAAAATATGGAGCAATGTATTTCCCAAAATACCCCCATGTAATAGAAAATGAATACTTAATTTAGTCATTAGATTAAGATAATGAGTTGCTGAGATTTGTTCTTTAGTTATACATTTAATATTAGTTATACTTTGATCATCTCCCTATATATATATATGTATATATAAATAGGGGAGCGTTATTCTCCTATTCATCCCTTAGATCATTTATTCTTCTTAATATGGGCCGTTAGATCTCATTTATCAATGGTCCAGATGATCTGCATTATTACACTATAATGGTGCATTATTAGTCGGTGTGCATTATTCAACTGAAAATCTGCATTATTACACTATAATGGTGCATTATTAGTCGATGTGCATTATTCAACTGAAAATCTGCATTATTAAATGACACGTGGCACCAATCTAACCGTCGGATGACAAATCGTGGGGCTGAGATTAAAAAGAACAAAGAACAAAAGATATAAAAAGGAAATGAATACATCCCTATATATATATATATATATATATATATAGGGGATCGTTATTCTCCTTTTCACATCTTAGATCCTTTTTCCTTCTTAATATTACGCGTTAGATCTAAGGCATCAACGGATCAGATTGATTCTATAAAACTGGTTCCGTGTTGCATTATAGAAGGTGGTTGTATGCATTACAGGGTTATTATTGACATTTGACGGAAAAGTAACTGCCACATTTTGGTATCTGCGAATAATGCACCACATGGTCACGAGTAATGCATATAATTGACTATATAATGCACAATATGTGAACTGCAATGCATACGAATAAGATGTACCATGTTATGATGTTTGGACACACGTTTCTTGTTTCCCCTAAGGGTTTAATAAGCTTAGGGGCTAGGGTATAGTACGTAGACACGTATGTAATCTTCACATGGTAACGAGTAATAGATATAATTGACTATATAATGCACAATTTGTGAACTGCAATGCATACGAACAAGATGTGCTGTGTTATGATGTTTGACACACGTTTCTTGTTTCCCCTAAGGGTTTAATAAGCTTAGGGGCTAGGGTATAGTACGTACGCATTAATAACAAATTATAAAACGATACGAATAATTCACCAAATTGTCACGAGTAATGGATGTTATTAACTATATAATGCACAATATGTGAACTGCAATGCATACGAATAAGATATACCATGTTATGATGTTTGACACACGTTTCTTGTTTCCCCTAAGGGTTTAATAAGCTTAGGGGATAGGGTATAGTACGTAGACATTACTAACAAATTGTTGTTATTGGAATATACGTATGTGCATTATTTGGTTTAGGTAGTGCATTATGTAACTGTTAATTGTCATTATCTTAGTATATTATGCATTATTAGAGGTATTGTGTATATGGGTTAATCAACGGATTGAAGATTACATACGTGCATTTAGTAATGTCTACGTACTATACCCTAGCCCCTAAGCTTATTAAACCCTTAGGGGAAACAAGAAACGTGTGTCAAATATCATAACATGGTACATCTTTTCGTATGCATTGCAGTTCACATATTGTGCATTATATAGTTAATAACATTCATTACTCGTGACAATTTGGTGAATTATTCGTATCGTTTTATAATTTGTTATTAATGCGTACGTACTATACCCTAGCCCCTAAGCTTATTAAACCCTTAGGGGAAACAAGAAACGTGTGTCAAACATCATAACACAACACATCTTGTTCGTATGCATTGCAGTTCACAAATTGTGCATTATATAGTCAATTATATCCATTACTCGTTACCATGTGAAGATTACATACATTTCTACGTACTATACCCTAGCCCCTAAGCTTATTAAACCCTTAGGGGAAACAAGAAACGTGTGTCAAACATCATAACACAGCACATCTTGTTCGTATGCATTGCAGTTCACATATTGTGCATTATATAGGCAATTATATGCATTACTCGTGACCATGTGATGCATTATTCGTAGCGGTTTCCAGCCATTATTAGATTACTATTGTACCCTCATAATGCACAAAATAGGACAAATAATGCAACACGGGATTAATTACCCAATGTTGATCTTGACCGTCCATTTCTCTAATCTAATGGCTGATATTAAGAAGGAAAAATGAGGAAATATAGGAAAAGGAAATGAATACATCCCTATATATATATATATATATATATAGAGGTGCATTATAATGATAACCCCAATTTCCGTAATAACCCTATAATTAAATCTGGACCACACATTTTTAAAATCTCGTGGTCTAGATTCAAAATTAGATTTACTTCATAAAAAAAAACGCGGGGGTAAATATGTCATTTCGCTCATGATAAAATTTACGTATCCAAATTTCGCTCATTTAATTTCTGAATTTCGCTCATTTTATTAGTCAGTCAAAAGTATCATTTTATCAACTCAGAGTATCATTCTATCAGACAAAACTATCATTCTATGCAATAAACCTAACATATATCATTTTATCATTTTATCAGTCAGTCAAAAGTATCATTTTATCAACTCAGAGTATCATTCCATCCGGCAAAACTATCATTCTATGCAATAAACCTATAATTTTATCATTTTATCAGTCAGTCAAAAGTATCATTTTATCAACTCAGAGTATCATTCTATCCGGCAAAACTATCATTCTATGCAATAAACCTAACATATATCATTTTATCATTTTATCAGTCAGTCAAAAGTATCATTTTATCAACTCAGAGTATCATTCTATCCGGCAAAACTATCATTCTATGCAATAAACCTAATATAATCAGCACAATATATAATATACAAACCTACAAAGCAGTAAACGTATCATTTTATCAACTCAGAGTATCATTTTTATAAGGTTACTGTCATTTTATCCGCTTAGATTATTATTTTATCAGGTAAAAGTATCATTTTATTAAACAAAAATGTCATTTTATACAACAAAAATACCTATCATTCTATCGGCTGAAAGTATCATTCTACCCCGCAAAACTATCATTCTATCGGTTGAAAGTATCATTCTATCCGGCAAAACTATCATTTTATCAGTTTTATGTCATTTTGTCACGTTAAAGTATCATTTTATCAGCTTATATGCAATTTCTTCAGCTAAACTATCATTTTTATAAGGTTACTGTCATTTTATCCGCTTAGATTATCATTTTATCAGGTAAAAGTATCATTTCATTAAACAAAAATGTCATTTTATACACCAAAAATACATATCATTCTATCGGCTGAAAGTATCATTCTACCCGGCAAAACTATCATTCTATCGGCTGAAAGTATCATTCTATCCGGCAAAACTATCATTTTATCAGTTTTATGTCATTTTGTCACGTTAAAGTATCATTTTATCAGCTTATATGCAATTTCTTCAGCTAAACTATCATTTTTATAAGGTTACTGTCATTTTATCCGCTTAGATTATCATTTTATCAGGTAAAAGTTTCATTTTATTAAACAAAAATGTCATTTTATACACCAAAAATACCTATCATTCTATCGGCTGAAAGTATCATTCTACCCGGCAAAACTATCATTCCATCGGCTGAAAGTATCATTATATCTGGCAAAACTATCATTTTATGCAGTAAACCTAACATTTATAAGCTAAAAGTATCATTTTATCAACTCAGATGATCATTCTATCCGGCAAAACTATCATTCTATGCAATAAACCTATCATTTTATCATTTTATCATTTTATCAGTCAGTCAAAAGTACCATTTTATCAACTCAGAGTATCATTCTATCAGGCAAAACTATCATTCTATGCAATAAACCTATCATTTTATCATTTTATCAGTCAGTCAAAAGTATCATTTTATCAACTCAGAGTATCATTCTATCCGGCAAAACTATCATTCTATGCAATAAACCTATCATTTTATCAGTCAGTCAAAAGTATCATTTTATCAACTCAAAGTATCATTCTATCCGGCAAAACTATCATTCTATGCAATAAACCTATCATTTTATCATTTTACGTGATATTTGACGAAATTCAGAAATTAAATGAGGGAAATGACAGTTTTACCCCCGCGCTTTTTTTATGAAGTAAATCTAAGTTTGAATCTCAAAACTATCATTCTATGCAATAAACCTATCATTTTATCATTTTATCATTTTACGTGATATTTGGTAAAATTCAGATATTAAATGAGAGAAATGACAGTTTTACCCCCGCGCTTTTTTTTATGAAGTAAATCTAAGTTTGAATCTCAACCGCATGATTAGAAATATGTGTGGTCCATATTTGGTTATAGGATTATTACGATATTTAGGGGTTATCATATGATCACGACTCTATATATATATATATATATATATATATATATATATATATATATATATATATATATATATATATAGGGTCCTGTTAGGTTGAGATTATTTAGCTAAATTGAGAAATGAGATGCAATATCAGCCACTAATTCACAAGATTAACTAAATGTCAACAGCTATCACATTATGTCAACACGGGGGTATAAGTGTCATTTCATTTCAATAGCCAGAATATCAAATGTCAACAAATCGTATTAAAATGTCAACAACTAAAAAATAACACTTACAATTCACATTTGAATACCGAGAATATCAAATGTCAACAACTCGTATTAAAATGTCAACAACTAAAAAACAACACTTACAATTCACATTTGAATACCGAGAATATCAAATGTCAACAACTCGTATTAAAATGTCAACAACTAAAAAATAACACTTACAATTCACATTTGAATCTCGAGAATATCAAATGTCAACAACTTGTATTAAAATGTCAACAACTAAAAAATAACACTTATAATTCCCTTGATCACGACCTTTCTTTCCTATGATGAATCCTATGATGAAACCTAGAAAGAGCGATACAGTTATAGCACATTCATTTGAAGCTAAATGTGATTAAAAAAGAAAAGTTTCAAAATCTCGCATCAAATTTGATTATAGCAGAATCCAATTGAGCTTTTTTCTATACTACAGATTTCATATCACTGGAAATCGGTTCAAAAGCAGATAATGTTGAATCAAAGCACAAATTCCAAAATTATGAAATCATCACACGAACAAATTGGGGGTAGAAATCAGGTTATCTTTCAATACTCAATTCACACAATATTTCAAACATTTCTTCGCAAAATCAACCAAATAAAAACGGCGGAAATCTGAGGTTATCAAAAAGGCAATCACGATTACAAGAATAGTCACGCGGAAGAGCAACAGTGGTTCCGTTCAATTTCCAGCGAAGATGAGCACCGTTTGATATTTCTCCAGCGGCGAGATTCAATCCACATCGAAACCGTCACCAACCGCCTGACTCAATTCGACCACATCGCATCTCTGCAGCTCACAGAGGAGCTCCGCCGTGGAGCCGGCGATAGGCTTCACCAGAAATTCAAACACGCCGCTGGAGGCGGCGAGCGACGGAGGAGAGGAGATGGCAAGGACCGTGCGGCGGTCGCGGAGGCGGAGATGCAGGTACTGGCCGGGGCTGGTGTAGGACGCGGCGAGCTCGGGGGAGCTCGATACGTCGACGGTAACGAGGAACAGCGATTCGGCGACGGGGGAGACTTTGACGAGCGGAGTGGGGGTCCAGACGGCGGAGGGCGGCGGAGGATTAGGCGGGAGAGGTGGTGAAGGGCGGTGGATTTAGCGACTGGTCACAGAAATCGCCCAAATTGAAAGAACCCTGATTAAATCATAATTAGAATATAAAATTACCACTATGCCCTTTCACAATTAATTAATCTAAAAATATTTTTTGTGTGGCAAAATCTGGACCACTCATTTAATAAAAATGAGTGAATGAGATTGCATCTCATTTCTCAATTAGCCTAAAAAATCTCAATTGATCATGGACCTATATATATATATATATATATATATATATATATATAGGGATGTATTCATTTCCTTTTCCTATATTTCCTCCTTTTTCCTTCTTAATATCAGCCATTAGATTAGAGAAATGGACGGTCAAGATCAACATTGGGTAATTAATCCCGTGTTGCATTATTTGTCCTATTTTGTGCATTATGAGGGTACAATAGTAATCTAATAATGGCTGGAAACCGCTACGAATAATGCACCACATGGTCACGAGTAATGCATATAATTGCCTATATAATGCACAATATGTGAACTGCAATGCATACGAACAAGATGTGCTGTGTTATGATGTTTGACACACGTATCTTGTTTCCCTAAGGGTTTAATAAGCTTAGGGGCTAGGGTATAGTACGTAGACATGTATGTAATCTTCACATGGTAACGAGTAATGGATATAATTGACTATATAATGCACAATTTGTGAACTGCAATGCATACGAACAAGATGTGCTGTGTTATGATGTTTGACACACGTTTCTTGTTTCCCCTAAGGGTTTAATAAGCTTAGGGGCTAGGGTATAGTACGTACGCATTAATAACAAATTATAAAACGATACGAATAATTCACCAAATTGTCACGAGTAATGAATGTTATTAACTATATAATGCACAATATGTGAACTGCAATGCATACGAAAAGATGTACCATGTTATGATATTTGACACACGTTTCTTGTTTCCCCTAAGGGTTTAATAAGCTTAGGGGCTAGGGTATAGTACGTAGACATTACTAAATGCACGTATGTAATCTTCAATCCGTTGATTAACCCATATACACAATACCTCTAATAATGCATAATATACTAAGATAATGACAATTAACAGTTACATAATGCACTACCTAAACCAAATAATGCACATACGTATATTCCAATAACAACAATTTGTTAGTAATGTCTACGTACTATACCCTATCCCTTAAGCTTATTAAACCCTTAGGGGAAACAAGAAACGTGTGTCAAACATCATAACATGGTATATCTTATTCGTATGCATTGCAGTTCACATATTGTGCATTATATAGATCCATTACTCGTGACAATTTGGTGAATTATTCGTATCGTTTTATAATTTGTTATTAATGCGTACGTACTATACCCTAGCCCCTAAGCTTATTAAACCCTTAGAGGAAACAAGAAACGTGTGTCAAACATCATAACACATCACATCTTGTTCGTATGCATTGCAGTTCACAAATTGTGCATTATATAGTCAATTATATCTATTACTCGTTACCATGTGAAGATTACATACGTGTCTACGTACTATACCCTAGCCCCTAAGCTTATTAAACCCTTAGGGGAAACAAGAAACGTGTGTCCAAACATCATAACATGGTACATCTTATTCGTATGCATTGCAGTTCACATATTGTGCATTATATAGTCAATTATATGCATTACTCGTGACCATGTGGTGCATTATTCGCAGAAACCAAAATGTGGCAGTTACTTTTCCGTCAAATGTCAATAATAACCCTGTAATGCATACAACCACCTTCTATAATGCAACACGGAACCAGTTTTATAGAATCAATCTGATCCGTTGATGCCTTAGATCTAACGCGTAATATTAAGAAGGAAAAAGGATCTAAGATGTGAAAAGGAGAATAACGCTCCCATATATATATATATATATATATATATATATATATATATATATATATATATATATCTATATAGGGGTGTGATAAAATACAAACTCTCTAAAATACAAACTATACAAACTTTAATCATACTCACTTAATACAATTAATCAACGGTTAATATAAGAGATTTTTCTAATGTCAACATTTTGACATCGAAAAATCAGAATTTGGACACCCCCGTCGATAGAATTTGTACACTCCGTACATCCCCCGATGACATAATTTGTACATTCCGTTGACATCGACCCCCGGTGACAGAATTTGTACAGTCCGTTGACATAATTTGTACACTCCGGTGACAGAATTTGTACACTCCGGTGACATAGTTTGTATTTTAGAGAGTTTGTATTTGATCACACCTCTATATATTTATATATATAGAGTAGTGATCAATGTATAACTAATCTTAAGTGTATAACTAGAGAACAAATCTCAACCACACATCTTAATGGAACAAATATTATTTATTTTAATTATAGAAAATATGCTGAGGGTAATTTTGGAAATTGCTTTCTTAATTTAAATCTGCGATCAAAACATGCAAATCTGCGATCAAATTACTCCACAATCTGCGATCTTTTCTTTCCTTCCAAATCTGCGATCCGATTTTTTCCAAATTTCGTTCCAAATCTTATCACTTCATTCAAATCGCGATTGAATTCAATTCGACGCGATTCAATTCGTTATTCAATCCGTTCATCGCAATTCAAATCAATCATCGTGATTCAAATTAATGGATTCAATTATGAGGTCGGACGAAGATTATTTCGATTCCGATTCATCATCTTCGGGCGAGGAAGCTGAGACTTCTAAAGGTAATCATTACTCGTTCAATTCTATAACAATTACTTCACTCTTGTTCAATTCTATAAAAATTCCTACTATTTATTAATATACAATATGTTCGTGTATTGTGATTATGAAAACCGTAGTTTTTGTGATTAGATTTATAGTTGTTTCACTGATGTTAAGTGATTATGAAAATCGTATGGTCTTTGTATTATGTTTACATGGTTAGATTTACAGTTGTTTTGCAAATAAGAGTGAAGTGAAATCAAAATAAGAGTGATGTGTTTTGTGAACAAGAGTGATGTGTTTTGTGAACATGAGTGATGTGTTTTGTGAACAAGAGTGATGTGTTTTGTGAACATGAGTGACGTGTTTTGTGAACAAGAGTGAAGTGTTTTCTGAACATGAGTGATGTGTTTTGTGAAAAAGAGTGAAGTGTTTTCTGAACAAGAATGAACAAGAGTGATGTGTTTTGTAAACAAGAGTGAATTAAAATCAGAATAAGATTGATGTGTATTGTGAACAAGAGTGAAGTCTTTTTCTGAACAAGAGTGCAGTAATCTCATTATTAGAGTGCTGTGTTTTTTACAGTGGTTTGCGTACCAAAATGCCCAGATGAATTGAAACCAAAAATTGGACAAAGTTTCATGACCCTTGATCGTGCATTGGACTTCTACAACAATTATGCTCGATATGTTGGATTTGACACCCGTAAAAAGGGATCGAAAAAGGAAAAAGATGTCACTACTTGGATTTACGTGGTGTGTAGCCGAGAAGGTACAAAGCAAAGAAACAGTGAACAATCTGAGGTGAAACGAAAGCGTTATTCTATTAAGTGCTATTGTAATGCTAAAGTGTCTTGGAAGTATATTATGGGTGTTGGTTATGTTATACAAAGTTTCGTTGAAGAACATAATCACGAGATGGTTGAGGAACGCCATAAGCGTTTTATGTATTTGAACCGTAATTTGGATTTAGTCCATCAGAAATTCATCCTCGATTGTGCTAATGCAAATATTGGTCCAACTTTAAGTTTTAGCTTACTTAAATAAGTGCTTGGTGGATTAGATTATGTAGGGTGTACTGTTTTAGAAGTGCGCAACTATAGACGTGACCTTAGAGCATATGTGGAAGGAGCTGATGCACAAATGTTATTGAATGAGTTGCGAAGGAAAAAGGAGCTGTGTAGTGCATTTACATATGAGTATGAGGTCAACTCAAAGGATAGGATGACACGGTTGTTTTGGTGTGATCCTACTGCCAGAAGAAACTACCATTTGTATGGAGATATTGTTTCGTTTGATACGACATACTCAACAAACAGGTATGTGCACACTAATTACTCTTTTGTTAAATTGTTTTCTGAAATCATAACATGAGTGATGTGTTTCTGAAAAAGAGTGAAGTGTTTTGTGAACAAGAGTGAAGTGTTTTCTTAACAAGAGTAATGTGTTTTGTGAAAAAGAGTGATGTATTTTTCTGCATGCTTATATTGATGTGTTTTCTGAAATCATAACAAGAGTGAAGTGTTTTGTGAAAAAGAGTGAAGTATTGTCTGAACAAGAGTGACGTGTTTTGTGAAAAAGAGTGATGTGTTTTCTGCATGCTTATAGTGAATTGTTTTTCATTTCAGATACTGTATGATATTTGCTCCTTTTACGGGCAAGGATAATCATGGTCGCCCTGTGACATTTGCTGCTGGCCTTTTGTCCAAGGAAAATGCCAACTCCTTTTCATGGTTATTTAACCAATTTGTAAAGTGTATGGGTGTGACTCCCAAACTCATTGTAACCGACCAAGACTTAGGAATGAAAGTTGCTGTTGAGGAGGTCCTTGTCAATACAAGACACCGGTGGTGTATGTGGCACGTTATGAATAAAGTTGCTGACAAATTGCCAAAGAACATCCTTGGTAGTGAACAATTAAAGAAGGAACTGAATGCATGTGTATGGTCAGAGTTGATAGAACCTGATGCATTTGAGGAAACTTGGCATGCTATAATGGAAAGATATGGGCTGACCAATAATGTCTGGTTTTCATCAATGTTTGCATCCAGAAAATTTTGGGTTCCAGCCTTTTTCCGTGATTTTTCGATGAGTTCGTTGATAAAGACAACTTCTATATCTGAATCTTAGAATAACTTCTTCAAAAGGTACTCAAAGTCTCGGGCTAACCTTATGCAATTTTATATGAACTATAATCATGCTCTGGAGACTCAAAGAAGTAATAGTGCAAAGCTTGAATACTATGATTCAACAAAAGTACCTATTTTGCGAACAGGATTGGAAATCGAGAAACATGCATCGACAATATATAGTGGTAGTGCTTATACTGAAATTCAAGAAGAGATAGTATATGCATGTTTCTCTTTGTCTTGTGCAACTCTAGGAGTGTCTACCAATACAGATATTGAAGTATATGACATAAAGGACAAGGATTCAAACTCATGGACAGTAACTTACTCCATTGGTGATGACACCTATTTGTGTGGATGCAAAAAATTTGAAAGACTTGGTCTATTGTGCAGCTATATATTTTGTGTGTTAAAACATAATTTTGTTAAGTTGATACCCGAGAAGTTGCGTGGAGGAAGATGGTTGAAGTCACAGTTTGTGAAGCCAATACATGGAGGTTTTTGTGATGATCAAGAAATACACCTTGCTGTGGACAAGAAGAAGATTGCATTTAAAAACTTGTATGGATTATTCATTGAAATAGCACAAAGCATTGAAGGGAACATTGATCAAATCAATGCATTCGCTGCAATTATTGAAGAAGGTGGAAGCAGCTTCTTGGCGAAGATGTTGTTCTGTCTTCCACACAGAAGAGAGCAATGATTGAGAACTTCTATGGCTCACATGTCCCGAACAATATTGAAGTTCATCCTCCTGAGGTTGTTAGTACAAAGGGAAGTGGAAGTAGGAAGAAATCGAAGAGGGAGTCAGCAATAAAGTTAGCAATGAAACCAGGCCGAAAGTGTGGAAACTGTCATGAGATTGGACACCATGATTCTAGGAACTGCAAAAAGGTTAATGAGAAGTCAAATCAGAGGCAATGAGGATTTGGATAGAAATAGTTCACATTGTAGTATTTTTAGAGTACTAATGATTCATATTATTACACTTTTGAGTGAATTTTATCTCAATGCGAATTTTTAGAGTACTAATGCTCAAGTGCCAGTAAGTTCATCACTCTTGTTCACAGAACGCATCACTCTTATTCTGATTTTACTTCACTCTTGTTCACAAACGCATCACTCTTACTGTCATTTTACTTCACTCTTGTTCACAGAACACATCACTCTTATTCTGATTTTACTTCACTCTTGTTCACAAAAACATCACTCTTACTGTCATTTTACTTCACTCTTGTTCATTGAACACCTCACTCTTATTCTGATTTTACTTCACTCTTGTTCACAAACGCATCACTCTTACTGTCATTTTACTTTAGTCTTGTTTACAAACGCATCACTCTTACTGTCATTTTACTTCACTCTTGTTCACAAAACACATCACTCTTACTCTGATTTTACGTCACTCGTGTTCACAAAACACATCACTCTTATTCTGATTTTGTTTCACTCTTGTTCACAAAACACATCACTCTTATTCTGATTTTACTTCACTCTTCTTCATGAAACACTTCACTCTTATTCTGATTTTACTTCACTCTTGTCCACGAAACACATCATTTAGTGGTTTACAAAACACAACAGTGAATTAAATAGTAAACAAGATATTAATGTAAAATAAGTACTTGTTAATTCACTGATGAAGTTTTCTACAGTAGTTCATGAACGCTTGAAGTTTACAATCATTTTTTCCACATCTACTATGTTATTGGTTTTCCCATATTCTTCATAATGCTTTGATGTTACTGACAACATATTCAGTGACTGATGGTTTGTTTCCGACAATAATAATGCGCTGCAATACTTTGCTCTCAGTCTTTGGAGTATTCCTTTGCTTCTTGTAGTTAATCCACACTTCTAATCTTGTTCGTGCTCACCATGATAACATTCCAAATGTCGCATCAAAAAAACTCCGCAATCTTCTACATTTGATGTTGTTCTCCAAGGCATTTTGAGCCTTATTATCCTCACATCCTTTATTGATTTGCTTTGGTTGTGATACCCCATTTTTGTCAAATAATGACAAAAATATAATTTCTGCGATATATCATCATGAATATCAGATGTAGTTCACTATAAAGAGAACTATAATTCATTGTAATCACAAAAATACTGCACTGTATATCGTGTATATTTACCACATTTTCAGGTATGCCACCATATTTGACTGTTATGTCCACATCGTCAGCATTCTTTGAATTGTCAATCAGCACTATACTGTTAGTACTAAATCTGAAGCATATGGTATAGTAATGTTCCGTAGCACAAATTGGAAAGAACACCTACATAGATAATAATAATAATTTCAGAATAAAAACAACTAGAGAATATAATAAAGAATCAATTGTATTAGTTAATTTACCAAATCTACGTCGGCCCATTTGAAATACGGAATTTGTTCAACCTCAGTTTGTAAATTGTCACAGAATCTATCAATTATGGTCATGAGGTCGACCCCATCAGGCCGGTGAACAACTGTATACAGCTGAAAAATGAGACAAGTTAAATCCGGATTGAAATAATTCACTTTGTTTTACTTCACCCTTGTTCACAAAACACCTCACTCTTACTCTGAATTTACTTCACTCTTGTTCACAAAACACATCACTCTTACTTTGATTTTACTTCACTCTTGTTCACAAAACACATCACTCTTACTCTGAATTTACTTCACTCTTGTTCACAAAACACATCACTCTTACTTTGATTTTACTTCACTCATGTTCACAAAACACTTCACTCGTAAATCTAACCATGTAAACATAATACAAAGGCCATACGGTTTTCATAATCACTTAAAATCAGTGAAACAACTACAAATCTTACCACAGAAACTACGGTTTTCATAATCACAATACTGTTCAAAATTTATTCTATTCTTACCGTTGGGTATGTTGTGAAAAAGAGGCGCCTCAATGAAGATAGGGACCTGTATTCTTCCATGTTATTTAAATAAGAAGCCCATGCACTTATCACACCCACTTTTATTAGCGTATGTGGCAACAGTGAACAGAATTCTTTTTTTGTTACCATTATGACATCATCATTATACACTATGGTGTCCCTGTTCAAACATGTGTGTGTGTTAGCACATCTTTTGTATGTTTTTTTTCTAAATCAGAACTATAATATAAATCTTACTCATTTAATTCATTTGTTGTCATAATCCACAAAAAGACTTGTGACTCTTTCAAGGTAAACTTGGTTTTAGCCTGAACCACTCTTTCATGGAATGGAGATTTCAATGCAGCTGATATTCTCTTCTCAGCTTTTAAACGTATCTCCATTTGTTCAATCCTAGCAGTTACCTGTCAGGGCAAGAATGATATGAAAACTTCACTATATAAGACATATAGTTCACTTGATGTTTGTTAAAAGTGTTGGTGAATGGATGAGATATATCATTGTTTAACACTTACAATGTCTGGATTGTAAACTACTATTTCGGTTGAAGGATTTTTGCCAGATACATTTAACTATGATTGAACACAATCATCATCAGCATATATCTCCATGCATGCTTCTATTGCAGATGCAATTTGGGCATCTACAATGTCGTCCTATTTTCATAATAAGAAATGAAAACACATCACTATTAACACGATTTTTACTTCACACTTGTTTACAAAACACATCAATCTTATTGAGATTTCACTTCACTCTTGTTCACAAAACACTTCACTCTTGTTCACAAAACACATCACTCTTTTTCAGAAAACACTTCACTCTTGTTCATAACACACATCATTCTTACTTCGATTTTACTTCACTCTTGTTCACAAAACAAATCAATCTTATTCTTATTTCACTTCACTCTTGTTAACAAATCACATCACTCTTATTCAGAAAACACTTTACTCTTGTTCACAAAACACATCACTCTTTTCAGAAAACACTTCACTCTTGTTCACAAAACACATCACTCTTATTCTGAATTCACTTCACTCTTGTTAACAAACACAGAAACCTCACTTAATAATGGAACACATCACTCGAAGCACTTTTTTATACCTTCATCTGTGTGTTTTGTGATGTTGCTTTAGCTACATCTTCATAAAATTCATTTGTCTCCTGCAAATAGTGAAATGCGATATAACATAAGAATAAAAAGTCAAAAAAGTAAATAAATATTATGCATTAGTACATAACATAATACAAATTGTTTTTAGTTCACTCTGAATCAAATGTCAAGTGTTAAAATACAACAGACCACAATCAAATTGTTTAAAATATCCATGGTTTCTGTTCCAAATCTTCCACTTACTGGTTTCTTTCCCAAGTTAATATCAGGCAAAATTGTTGTGCCTTCATTCACTAATTTGCATTTTTCATCATGGATTTCCATCAGTATTTCCATAAGCTGAATCCATTCTGGATCATCTTCTTGATCCTCTTCCATAGCTTGTGTCATGTTTTCAATTGGCTTAGACACAGCTTGGTCCCCTTGATCAACCTCCACACCAACCATCTTTAGTGCATTTATAGATGCAACTTTGAAGCAATTGATGTCATTGGTATTTGCTGGAGCAGCCTTTATATACCTCATTATTTTACTAATTGCATCTGCAGCCTCCCTAATTGAACTTTTAATTTCATCAGACGAAGGAACTTGATCACTTGAAGGGGGACTTCATCAGTTGAAGGGGGGGCTTCATCAGGTAAAGTTGCTTCATCAGTTGAAGGGACAGAGGTAGTGACAGTTATTGAATCCTTGTTGGCATATAAAGATTCAATGGAGACAGGATCAATGATACTTTCTATGCTTCCTCTTCCAACGGTGCCTCCATTATCAAATTCCATCTGTCCTCTCTCCTTAAGAATGGATTCTGTCCACTTACGGACAGTTGGGAATCTTCTAACCACCAGTCTTGTTCTGTAGACAACCCTATCTACATAGCATGCCTGCAAAAACAGATCAATAATAAAATGCATTACAAGGACTTCACTCTTATTCTGATTTTACTTCACTCTTGTTTACAAAACACTTCACTCTTATTCTCATTTTACTTCACTCTTGTTCACAAAACACTTCACTCTTATTCTCATTTTACTTCACTCTTGTTCACAAAACACATCACTCTTGTTCACAAAACACTTCACTCTTGTTCTGATTTTACTTCACTCTTGTTCACAAAACACTTCACTCTTATTCACATTTTACTTCACTCGCAAAACACATCACTCTTATTCTGATTTCACTCATGTATAAAAAACACATCACTCTAACCATGCATTTACTACTTAACCGTGAAAAACATCACTTTAAATATGATTTTACTTCACTCTAAGCATGTTTTTACTTCACTATAAAGGAGTGGTTAAAATAGAAAACTCACCAAGAGGAAAGTGATTGGTCCAGTGAATGGGGTGGATTTGTTCTTGAGTTTCCAGCTATCATGTGCTGTGATTAGCGTATCCAACACGTAGCTGCACCAATTGTACTGCCTCACATTTGAAATGTTGCCAATATCGTCCAAGATACGGCCAAGACATTTTCCGTTGGCAGTTGGTGAGATCAGAACATTGTCCAACAGAATAAGAAATATTTTCTTAAACCACTCACCACCTTCTAGATCACTATCAAGCTGCTCTTGCAAATCAGCTGGGGTTATTGCTTTGTTCTTCTTAGCATTGACAATGGTCTTCATCACATCATTCATTTCATGCTTCTTTTCTCTTTTAATCATCAACTCTCCTCTTGGCAGTCCCAACGTAGCATACACATCCTCCTCAGTGATGTGTAATGGTTGATCATCAACAAGTTTTATTCTGGAGCAGTTGTCATGATTAAAATTTTCAAGTAGTGAAAATGCCATGTCAGCAGGAATACATCGTATCTTCAAATGCACAAGCTGTCCGAAACACATCTCTTCCAGAGCAGGTTTTTGTTTGGAGTTCATTTTCTCAATGGCATCAACCAGAACTTTCACCCCTACCTTTACGGCCAATTTAGTTCTTCTGATTTTACATGTAATAGATTTAACACTCTTTGCTTTAGCCTGTTTCTTTCTGGCAGGCATTTCTGGTTCATCGATGCATTGTGACCTCCCACGCTTTGAGGCTGGAAGATATACAAGAAAAGTGATCAAATTCATGAATACACACTTAATATAGCTCAAAATTATACATTAATGACTATGCCCAACACATAAATAATTAAATAACTCACTCTCTGGTTTCTGCATATCATGTTTCTTTTTAGACCTTATTTCGGGAGAAGTTGTTGTTCGAAGGTCTTGTTGATTTTTTGTCCTTATTTCAGTTGTAGGTGCAACAATTTGTTGCGGTCTATCCTCACGCATCTTAGACCTTTTTTCGGCTGCAGCAGCTTCATGGATATGAGAAAAAAAAATCAATATAGCAAAAAATCAAAGACACATCACTCTTGTTCAAAAAAACACTTCACTCTTGTTCACAAAACACATCACTCTTATTCACAAAACACATCACTCTTATTCTGATTTTACTTCACTCTTGTTCACAAAACACTTCACTCTTGTTCACAAAACACTTCACTCTTGTTCACAAAACACATCACTCTTATTCTGATTTTACTTCACTCTTGTTCACAAAACACATCACTCTTATTCTGATTTTACTTCACTCTTGTTCAGAAAACACTCCACTCTTGTTCACAAAACACATCACTCTTATTCTGATTTTACTTTACTCTTGTTCACAAAACACATCACTCTTATTCTGATTTTACTTCACTCTTGTTCACAAAACACTTCACTCTTGTTCACAAAACACATCACCTTATTCAGAAAACACTTCACTCTTTTTCACCAAACACATCACTCTTGTTCAGGAAACATTTTACTCTTGTTCACAAAACACATCACTCTTATTATGATTTCACTTCACTCTTATTTGCAAAACAACTATAAATCTAACCATGTAAACATAATATAGAGGTCATACGATTTTCATAATCACTTAACATCAGTGAAACAACTATAAATATAACCACAGAAACTACGGTTTTCATAATCACCTAACATCAGTGAAACAACTATAAATCTAAACACAGAAACTACGGTTTTCATAATCACAATACACAGAAACTACGGTTTTCATAATCACAATAAATAGTAGGAATGACTCACGGTTCGAACCTGAGTGAATAGAACCGGAACTTCCGGTTGTATTTTTCTTCGCTCGTTGAAAAGCTACAAAAAATACAAATCTAAATCAGATGTAAAATAAAACCTAGAAATGATTGTTAATCAGTAGGAATTTTACTTTTCAAAAAATCCTTTAGAGTTGTATCCATTTGTTAGACAAAGTAGATGATGTTGACGACTTGAATGCGGTTTAATCGGCGATTTTACGATGCTAAACAGAGAGGAGAAGAGAGACGAAACGATGTGTGAAAGATGACGAGACGCGGTTTTCAAATCAATTCAATTTACGCACCTAACATGATTTTGGATTTAATTCGATGTTCAATGACAATAATACCCATGACTTGTTATTATGGAATAAATTTGTGATTGAGGGAGTCAAAATCTCATTAAATTCAAAAATTAATATTAGCCCTTGATTTTTTTGATCTTGTGACTATTTGTCACGACCACAACTTCCTAGTCAAAGAAAGCGCAGCTATTTCGTGACTAAAAATTCTAAACGGTCTCAACACATCATCATAATTACTGAAATTAAGGAAATACTGTCTAAAAGTCATCAAAATAGCAAATTATTACATCAGAGTGAAAAGGGGGACATTGTCTTTACTGAGACAAAGCTAGGTCTATGCAGCGGAAGAGTTCCAAGACAAGTATAACATGTATGGAGACATACTACACTAGCTACCCTTCTTTTATTTCATCTTCAGTCCCAACACCTCCTCTGCCTCGATCGATCAACCTGCACATTAAGGAAAACAATATGCAGGGCTGAGTACTTGATATACTCAGTGGCTTATGCCGAAAACTGTTTTTCTTTTAATTGTCTGCCAAGCTGAGTGAACGCGGGGTTTTTCTGAAAACAAGTCCCGGTCACTAAAATCTGTTATTTCTTTCTGAAATAGACTGCAGTCTTTTAACTTTCTGATGATATACCATGTCAAGCTGTGTGAATCGGGAATGTGGCCACATTCCACGATCACTGGGTCGGCCAACCTGGCGCTAGCTCACGACCCACGAACCGGCCAACCTTGCGCTAGCTCACGGTCCCTATGTGTACACTAGTCCGAGTAGGATTTACTGACCTACTGGGACCCGAATTCGTTTTAACCATGAATGGCAATCACAAAATAAAACATGGCATGACAATTCATTCAAAAGTTCACACTTATTCTCATAGAGTTCTGTAAATAAAAAGGAAAGAAGCCCACACCTCAATTGCTTAACTCTTGCAAAATAGGTGCTTTCCCCTGTTCTGAGATTATGCGTCGAACGACGACGTTCCTTTACAAAATTAATATATTTAAATTAGACCTCAAAAATCTTGCATGAATGCATGCCTAAGCGTGTGCTTATTATTTTAATTTCTGCCTTCTAAAATTAGAAGTCTTAAATCTTTAAATCGGTGATTTAATTTGTTCTGTAACCGGCTGACCCGTTCGGTATTAGAATTCTCGGATTATCTTAAGTATTTTAAGAAATACTTTCTGTGACTATTAAAGTCCGCTTTAATTATTCACTGGCTTTTATTTCACTCACGGCTTATAAGTTCTTTTCTTCCGTGGCTTAGGAAATAATTTCCATTATACTTGAAAAGAGGCTCTTCACTAAAAGTATTAAACCAAGAACTAATTTCTTAAGTCCAGCAAGGAGTTTACTTAATCTGGGCCAAGGTATTATTTCATTAAGCATTTTCGGTCCAGCTTAACTAATTGGCCCAATTCTTTTCTTCTTCTCATTTAATCTGGCCCAGCTTAATTAATTCCAGGCCCAAGTGATGAATAGTGGAAAAGGCCCAAATACCCCCTTCACCAACCATCGTCACTATCTCTCTCTCATTTCTCAAAAATCCCCAAATTGAAAATGAGGAACCCTAGCCCCCTTTCTCTCCTTCCTCTCGGCGATTTCGCACCCCGCCACCTTCAGCGCTCCTCGCCGGCGTGTGAGGAACCGGAGTCAGCCCATTTCTATTCCGTTCCTCTCCGCATCGCACGACCGCTCCCACCCTCTGTCTCCTACTCGGCAAGAAGGGGTCTAAAATTCGGAAACCTGGGGAGGTGGAGGACTCGTCGCTGTCTAACCGGCGACCCACTACCCACCATCTCTTCCCCCTTTGAGGCATAACCTTGTACGGGCAATTTTGACGACGTTTCGTTCGCGGAGGGGTCACCCGTGGAGGGAAGACGTCGTATTCTCCGTCCTTCAGCGGCATCCCTCGGTCCACGCTGCCGTCGCCTCCATCTTCCTCCCTTCGGCGACGCTGGACCCCTCGGCTTAGGGGTGACACGCAGACGGCGGTTCTGCCGCTGCGGAGACCCTCGTAGCAGTGCGCCGTTTAATCAGGCAGTCACCTCGCCGAAGCTAAGTTCCTACTAGTTATCTTCTTTCTCTTGTCATAGTCTAGTCCTAGTTCGCGTTTGAAAAGCAATGTGGTTGTGCTTCTATGTGACTGATTCTGTGTGGAAGACACCATTCCATGGTTCCTTTCCTCCAGTCTTAAAAGTGCTACACTACCCTAGACATGCATCCTAATGAGGCTGGGGTATGTGCAAGGGAGGTTTACTGATTTCTCAGATTCTCATGTTATCATAAATCGTTTCCATGTTTTGTTTCTATCATGCTCGAATGATGCCATTAAACTTGAGATTTAAGCTGATGGGTGTTACCTTTCCCTTGTACCTCCGCTGAACTTGCTAAGCTACTCCCTTCCTTGGTCTTGACCTCTCTTGCTCCTCCGCTTGCTGCTCCGTTTAGTAACTAGTTTGTTGTGTGGTGGGGGGTGGAACTGAGGAGGAGATTGGCATATTTATGCACAGCTTGTAACTGAAAGCTGCACAATGACTGAGGTACTTGGCTGACCTTGCAGCATTCTTTAACTGATTTTGGTGTTTTGTGCTGCCTTGTACTCTGATTCATTCATGAATTTTGTCTTCTTTTGCAGGTGCACACTAGAGGTGGCACTGTGGGGGCTGATTTCCGGACTATAACCGGTTTGGGTAGGGAAAGCAAGGGCTGTTATCTGCAGCTTTGCAGAGTATTAGCTGGAGGGGAGCCTGCTGGCTGGAGTTTGCTTCTTTCGGTCCAACACTCACTCACGTTTCTGCAAGGTATTGTTTTCCCTTCCATTTCTTAATACACTTCTCTTGTTGTCTCTGTAAACGATTGAGGAGATCTAACGGCTGTTGAAACGAGTTGTCATAACAGCCGAGCTCTTCTTCATGTTTTGATCTTTCTCTCCAGATCACGGAGTTGCCGAGCTTGGTGCCGAACTGCCGAGCTTGGTGGCGAACTGCCGAGCTCGGTGCCGAACTGCCGTGCTTGGTGGCGAACTGCCGAGCTCGGTGCCGAACTGCCGTGCTTGGTGGCGAACTGCCGAGCTCGGTGCCGAACTGCCGTGCTTGGTGGCTGCTCGTTTGGCTGGTGTGAGCCGTGGAGTGCAGGGATAAAGCAACCTCTTACCTTTCTTTTTTTTCGGTAAGTTTTGGTCTTCAAAGCTCAAAGTAGGTTTGTTCCTTATCCTTGCTTACTTTGCCAACTAAAAGCTTTAGTGTCTTATGTAACCTATTGTTTATCTTGTTGTTTTCTGGCAGGGACAAGAGGCTGACTCTTCTCGGTTGCTGTCTCGTCTGTTCAGCCCAACGGGCCATCGGAAACTGGGCCGAAACCATGCTAGAAGAAGGGCCCGAAGCTAGTAGTTTCATTTGTAAAGAGATAGGGTTTCTATTTGAAATTCTCTCTTTTTCTTAACACGTAAAAGTTTATTGGTGTGTATTTAATTCCAAACACTTGAAATTTGGTGGCTTTGAAATTTCTGAAGTTGTACTTGTACCCTTATTCAAGAAATAAAAATACTCTTTCATTCGTCAATAAAAGTTCTAGTATTTTATTTCATAATTCCCGAGAAATCTAAGTCTCGGCTATTACATTCTACCCCCCTTAACAAAAATTTCGTCCCGAAATTTTGTCTCAGTTAGGTAAAAAGCTGTGGGTACTTCTCTTTCATCTGGTCCTCGAGCTCCCACGTCGCCTCCTCGCGGCCGTGATGCTTCCATAGGACTTTCACTGTTACAATATTCTTATTTCTCAACTCTTTAACTTTTCTGTCCAGAATTGCTTCTGGCTTTTCTTCATAGCTCAAATCTGGTTCTAACACCATTTCTTCTTGGTGCACTATGTGTTTGGGGTCAAACACGTACTTTCTCAACTGTGATACATGAAACACATTGTGAACATTCCCGAAACTTGGCGGGAGCGCTAATCTGTACGCCACAGGGCCGACTGTTTCTAGGATCTCATAAGGTCCGATAAAACGCGGTTTCAGCTTGCCCTTGACGCCAAATCTGGTTATCCCTTTCGATGGGGATATTTTCAGAAAGACCTTGTCTCCTGTCTTGAACTGTAAATCCGTTCTGCGAGCATCTGCATAGGATTTCTGTCTATCTTGAGCTTCCTTGATTCTCCCTCGGATTTGTCGGACAATTTCTATCATTTCCTCTACCGAGTCCGGTCCGAGAATCCTTCTCTCACCAACTTCATCCCAGTAAAGTGGTGATCTGCACTTTTTCCCATATAATGCCTCGTATGGAGCCATGTCAATAGTTGCCTGGTAACTGTTATTGTAGGCGAACTCTATAAGTGGAAGTACTGACTCCCAGCTCACTCCACGGTCGAGCACTACAGCTCTTAACATATCTTCCAATGTCTGGATCGTCCTTTCGGACTGTCCGTCCGTCTGTGGATGGAACGCTGTGCTGAAATTCAGCTGAGTGCCTAACTCTCGCTGTAGGCTTATCCAAAATCTAGAAGTAAATTTTGAATCTCGATCTGAGGTGATCGTTACTGGGACACCATGTAAACGTACGATCTCTCGCACGTAAATCTGTGCCAACTTGTCTGAACCGTATGTGATACGAATTGGTATGAAATGAGCACTTTTGGTGAGGCGATCGATTACAACCCAGATGGCCGTGTTTCCCCGTTGTGATTTTGGCAATCCTGTCACAAAATCCATTGCCATATGCTCCCATTTCCATTCTGGAATCTCGAGAGGCTGCAACTTTCCATAGGGTCGTTGATGCAAAGCTTTCACTTGCTGACAAGCCAGGCATTTTTCCACAAATGACGCTATGCTTCTCTTCATGCCATCCCACCAAAATTGCTTCTTCAAGTCCTGATACATCTTCGTACTTCCAGGATGGGCAGTATAGGGTGTCTCATGAGCTTCACTCATGATCTCATTTCTGAGTGTCTCCTTATTGGGTACGCATAATCTCCCTTTGAAAGTGAGAGCATTATCCGCCTCTTCGTGGTAGTATTCCCCTTTTCCCGTCCTTACTCTGAGACGGATCTTTTCTAGAGCGTCATCGTCTCTCTGGGCTTCCACAATTCTGGCTCTTAAATCTGGTTCTATGACCAAGGTGGATATTCTGCTGTCCACTGTCTCCGGGGCTCTTACTATTTCCAGCCGCATCTTGGCGAATTCCCGGATAAGCTCTTCCTCTTGTGTGAGGAAAACAGCTGCTTGAGGCGCTGTCTTTCTGCTCAAAGCATCTGCTACTACATTGGCTTTGCCTGGGTGGTAGTTTATACCACAGTCGTAGTCTTTGACTAGTTCCAGCCATCTGCGCTGTCTCATATTCAGATCCTTCTGTTCGAAAAAGTATTTGAGACTCTTATGATCTGTGAAGATCTCACACCGAACTCCGTAGAGGTGATGTCTCCAAATCTTCAGCGCATGGACCACTGCTGCTAATTCCAGATCGTGCGTCGGATAGTTCGACTCGTGCGGCCTCAATTGGCGTGACACATATGCTATCACCTTACCCCTCTGCATCAGCACGCACCCGAGTCCGACCTTCGATGCATCTGTATACACCACATAGTTGACTCCCGCTTCTGGCACAGCTAGAACTGGCGCTGTGGTCAACTTCTCCTTTAGCAACTGGAAGTTTGCTTCACATTCTGGGGTCCAATTGACTTTAACTCCTTTCTTGAGCTGTTGAGTCATCGGCCTCGCTATTTTAGAAAACCCTTCAATAAATCTTCGGTAGTATCCTGCCAGTCCTAGGAAACTCCGAATTTCATTGGGTGTCGCTGGTGACTGCCAACGTTGCACGGCTTCAACTTTAGCGGGGTCCACTCGGATCCCTTCTGCTGTCACTATGCGTCCAAGGAAACTCACTTCGTTAAGCCAGAACTCACACTTGCTAAACTTACCATAGAGTTTCTCGGCTCTTAACGTCTCTAAGGTGGTCCTCAAGTGCATCCTCGAGAATACACCACCTCCTCGCAGCTGGTCGAAGAGGTCGTCGATTCTTGGTAAAGGTACTTGTTCCTCAGGGTCAACTTGTTCAGCTCTCGTTAGTCGACACACATTCGCAAAGTTCTATCCTTCTTCTTCACGAAGAGTACTGGTGCGCCCAAAAGCGATACATTGGGTCGGATGAACCCATGTTTACTTATTCTTGTAACTGGGTCTTAAGTTCTGTTTGTTTCCTTAAGCGCCATTCTATCTGGTGACTGAGATAATATGACTGATTCAAGTCGTCCATTAGACGTTTCATTTCGTCTGGCTGATGAAGCCATTCCTCGTTTTAGATTTCATCGTCAGATACTAAGTTCTCAAATGCTTGTATCGATCGTAATCGTAGTCATTGAGCTGGCCTAATGACCTGGTAACCTCTCGCTTAGTTGAGGTAGTCTACTTTCATCGTTTTCAAGATGCTTTTGTGTTTACCGCGATTCTTTGTCATGATTTAGCACAGACTTTATTCCACTCGCGTTAAACCTTGAATACTGGATCTGTGCATGTGGAGGTGTTGGCTTCTTTCTCCCAACGCTACTGTCTCCATGTTCTTTTGGTTCGACTGAGCTATTCATGGTGAAATAATCTAGCATGACTTTCCAAAGTGATCTAGATCCCGTGTCTAGATTAACACAAAACTCTATTGACAGCTCCTCCCTGGCCGCTTACTTGGGGCGTGGCATATCGTAGAATACTTATTCGCGTTTTAATGCTAACGTTTGCCCTTGCTCTATATTATAGGGCTCTAAACCCGTTCTCTTGCGATAACTCTTTAAGGAAAATTTTCGATTTTCCCTTCATAGTAGTGATGGTGAGGGTAGCTGTGCTCTCACGCGTTCCTCTCCCCGAATGTCTCTCCAGCTTTAGCCTTTCCTGGCCACCTCTCAGACGAATCCCTTTTGCTGATGGGATTTGTTCCGTCAAACATAAACTACGAATACACTCGTACTTTCTCCATGGCTTTCATTACATGCCCATGATTGAGTCTTTGTTCTTGTGGCTTACTTATCTTACTCGGAGTAAGCATTTTGATCGTTCAAACTACCATATAGGTCTTTTACGTCTTCGGACATCATTTAATCCTCAAATATTCCTTGATTTTCCTCTACTCAAGGCTAGTTGCTCCTCTATACAACAAAATATTCGATCTTCCACCTGCTGGTCACAAGCGGTACGTAGATTCGAAGTATTTAACGCTTTGCTGTCGGTTATGTGACGCTTCTGGTTGGTGCATCATTTCCTGCACGTGTCTCCATGGGGACGTATTTATTATGCGTATCTGAAAGAAACTGAGACCATGCCTTTTTCTGCTAGCCTCGTATCAATAACTCAATGATTAATCTAATAGTCTTAACTTGGATTATTATTCACACAGGAGAGTATGACTGAAAATTTGAAGGGCTACTGAATACCCAACTGGACTAGAATAACAGCTCTTGTTCAACTTATATGAATTTTCGTCGATAATCGACCTTGAAGGTAAGTATTGAGTTCATTCAAAGAACTACGTAGTTCAACTGGTTCCAGGCAAACTCATAGAAGCTGAGGCTCACCCCTGGTGGGAGCTAGGAATAATCATGAGATAGGTCATGAAAACTGGATGGAAATGAATTAACTGTAAATTCCCATAGTAAGCTGCAAAATAGGACAATACAGTTGTCCAATTAAACTGAAAGGATCTGGGCATCAAGGACAGTGGTTCAAACATGTCATCGCCTAAGATGATCAACCACGAAAATTTATAAACGTAGGCGATTGCAATGAAGGAACATTGATCATGTTTCAAAGGCATCTTGATATGGAATAACAAAATCACATCAATGATTTCATAGGTTCATTAAGGCAACGCACTGAAATGAACTATTCAGAAAGAATCAGCTAGGGCAAGCTTGTTAGGGAAAGGTGCAATATGCTTGCCTTAACTTCGAGCTGCAGAAAAATTCCGAGACTAGGAATAATACATGTACTGGGATCGAGGTCGAAAAATTTCGCCTTTGTAGGATTTCAAAATAGGGAGGTAAACAAAAGTTCCAGCACCACATGAAATTCCCTGAGGAAAATGTTTAACTGTCTTGATCACTCTGGGGATCACAACGTAAGCATCGTAAGAATGAAATTTCATTGCATAGGTCTAAGAAATCGAGATATAAATCTCCAATATTGTGGCTCAAAGGAGACAACAACAAATAACGATGCTTGAAACATAAAGGTATCCAAAATTTGGGAACTGAAACTGAGTCGCCGCTTTCCTGAAGAAAATGAAAGTGGCGTACTACTTGCAGAACGTGAGTCAATCAAAGGTCTTAATAACCGACAGGACATCGTTGTCCCGGAGGTTCAAAGAATGTCTGAGGAATACGCTCATTCCGAAGATCATGGATATGAACAACTGTAGAATTTAGGGTTTACGACTGGAGCTTAAACAGTCAAAACTTTACTCTTTATGTACGATGAGTCAAAAAGGACTGCAGTCCATAAGCTGGAAATGAGTCAAACCTCGCACAGAAAAAGGAACACTGACATGGTACTTGCGAGTCAAAACTAGAGTCTGAATAGACGGGGGTATCGTCCTTGGAAGGACTCTTAGAAGGGATTTCATTGGGAATCCAAGTAAGTACTATTGATTATAATCATCGGTTCTAGTTATGTGACACTCCCTTGTTTTTCTTGTGGAGCTCGCACATGATAAACGCGTTCTGGGAAACCATACATTCCAAGATGGGGTTCCTCGTGCTGTTAAACTGATAACCGCAGCTGGAGGTCATACTTTCATATCGTTCTTGATAACTTAGAACGCCGATTCTGGTAAAACATCACATTCTCCATCGTGCTTCGTAGCACGCTATAAGTATCGCTTCTGGATCACGTAGCCACTTGGGCTTGTTACGCCACATTAGATCACTTTACTAGATCACGGGTACGATCTCTTTCCGTGTAGGGATGCATCTCCCGAACAGGCTTGAAAGTAAACTATTTTCGTTAAAACTTGGTCTTTGTAAAGACATTGGGAACTTCTTGGTTCATCGTCTAGTATACATATATATATGTATACTATCTGTGTGCTTAAAAGAATGGACTTCCTTTAATTGCTGTCTATAAGTAGTACAATAGTACTTTTTGGCTCGTCTTTTGATTTTTTTTTTTTTTTTGAAATTCTGTGGAATTAGGGGTTCTCCCTAACTGATGGTTTCAGTTGGTCTCGTCGCCGTGGAAGGCGGTAACAAGTTCTCATTCTGCTAATACTTGATTCTGCATGTCTCACCTAAGGTACTTCTCTAAAGCACTCTAGGTTCACATACATAGTCCCCATGACATCTATTCATTCATGTCAAGCTCATAAAACACAGATACAGTAAGCATATCTTATGCAAAGTATCGGCTATCACGTTGCATCTTGCAAGCATTTCAAATAAACATTTTCGTTCCCATAAGGGCTGTGAAAATTATTTTCTTTTTCTGGAAAAACTTAGAAAATTTCATTTTCTTTCTCAAAATGGAAAAATACTTTCTTTCTTCAGAATTCTCTTTTCTGGGCGAGCGGGCGTCGACCCCTGTTCCTGGTGCAGTTGATCGTGTCGAGCTGAGGTGTTGGGATCTTGTACTGATCATTCTGTTCACTTTCTAGCCTAGTGCTACTGTTCTGGACTGAGGCTTAGAAAGAAGGTTCTTGGGTCAGAGCGAAAGAAAAGTGCTCTGATACCACTCTGTCACGACCACAACTTCCTAGTCAAAGAAAGCGCAGCTATTTCGCGACTAAAAATTCTAAACGGTCTCAACACATCATCATAATTACTGAAATTAAGGAAATACTGTCTAAAAGTCATCAAAATAGCAAATTATTACATCAGAGTGAAAAGGGGGACATTGTCTTTACTGAGACAAAGCTAGGTCTATGCAGCGGAAGAGTTCCAAGACAAGTATAACATGTATGGAGACATACTACACTAGCTACCCTTCTTTTATTTCATCTTCAGTCCCAACACCTCCTCTGCCTCGATCGATCAACCTGCACATTAAGGAAAACAATATGCAGGGCTGAGTACTTGATATACTCAGTGGCTTATGCCGAAAACTGTTTTTCTTTTAATTGTCTGCCAAGCTGAGTGAACGCGGGGTTTTTCTGAAAACAAGTCCCGGTCACTAAAATCTGTTATTTCTTTCTGAAATAGACTGCAATCTTTTAACTTTCTGATGATATACCATGTCAAGCTGTGTGAATCGGGAATGTGGCCACATTCCACGATCACTGGGTCGGCCAACCTGGCGCTAGCTCACGACCCACGAACCGGCCAACCTTGCGCTAGCTCACGGTCCCTATGTGTACACTAGTCCGAGTAGGATTTACTGACCTACTGGGACCCGAATTCGTTTTAACCATGAATGGCAATCACAAAATAAAACATGGCATGACAATTCATTCAAAAGTTCACACTTATTCTCATAGAGTTCTGTAAATAAAAAGGAAAGAAGCCCACACCTCAATTGCTTAACTCTTGCAAAATAGGTGCTTTCCCCTGTTCTGAGATTATGCGTCGAACGACGACGTTCCTTTACAAAATTAATATATTTAAATTAGACCTCAAAAATCTTGCATGAATGCATGCCTAAGCGTGTGCTTATTATTTTAATTTCTGCCTTCTAAAATTAGAAGTCTTAAATCTTTAAATCGGTGATTTAATTTGTTCTGTAACCGGCTGACCCGTTCGGTATTAGAATTCTCGGATTATCTTAAGTATTTTAAGAAATACTTTCTGTGACTATTAAAGTCCGCTTTAATTATTCACTGGCTTTTATTTCACTCACGGCTTATAAGTTCTTTTCTTCCGTGGCTTAGGAAATAATTTCCATTATACTTGAAAAGAGGCTCTTCACTAAAAGTATTAAACCAAGAACTAATTTCTTAAGTCCAGCAAGGAGTTTACTTAATCTGGGCAAAGGTATTATTTCATTAAGCATTTTCGGTCCAGCTTAACTAATTGGCCCAATTCTTTTCTTCTTCTCATTTAATCTGGCCCAGCTTAATTAATTCCAGGCCCAAGTGATGAATAGTGGAAAAGGCCCAAATACCCCCTTCACCAACCATCGTCACTATCTCTCTCTCATTTCTCAAAAATCCCCAAATTGAAAATGAGGAACCCTAGCCCCCTTTCTCTCCTTCCTCTCGGCGATTTCGCACCCCGCCACCTTCAGCGCTCCTCGCCGGCGTGTGAGGAACCGGAGTCAGCCCATTTCTATTCCGTTCCTCTCTGCATCGCACGACCGCTCCCACCCTCTGTCTCCTACTCGGCAAGAAGGGGTCTAAAATTCGGAAACCTGGGGAGGTGGAGGACTCGTCGCTGTCTAACCGGCGACCCACTACCCACCATCTCTTCCCCCTTTGAGGCATAACCTTGTACGGGCAATTTTGACGACGTTTCGTTCGCGGAGGGGTCACCCGTGGAGGGAAGACGTCGTATTCTCCGTCCTTCAGCGGCATCCCTCGGTCCACGCTGCCGTCGCCTCCATCTTCCTCCCTTCGGCGACGCTGGACCCCTCGGCTTAGGGGTGACACGCAGACGGCGGTTCTGCCGCTGCGGAGACCCTCGTAGCAGTGCGCCGTTTAATCAGGCAGTCACCTCGCCGAAGCTAAGTTCCTACTAGTTATCTTCTTTCTCTTGTCATAGTCTAGTCCTAGTTCGCGTTTGAAAAGCAATGTGGTTGTGCTTCTATGTGACTGATTCTGTGTGGAAGACACCATTCCATGGTTCCTTTCCTCCAGTCTTAAAAGTGCTACACTACCCTAGACATGCATCCTAATGAGGCTGGGGTATGTGCAAGGGAGGTTTACTGATTTCTCAGATTCTCATGTTATCATAAATCGTTTCCATGTTTTGTTTCTATCATGCTCGAATGATGCCATTAAACTTGAGATTTAAGCTGATGGGTGTTACCTTTCCCTTGTACCTCCGCTGAACTTGCTAAGCTACTCCCTTCCTTGGTCTTGACCTCTCTTGCTCCTCCGCTTGCTGCTCCGTTTAGTAACTAGTTTGTTGTGTGGTGGGGGGTGGAACTGAGGAGGAGATTGGCATATTTATGCACAGCTTGTAACTGAAAGCTGCACAATGACTGAGGTACTTGGCTGACCTTGCAGCATTCTTTAACTGATTTTGGTGTTTTGTGCTGCCTTGTACTCTGATTCATTCATGAATTTTGTCTTCTTTTGCAGGTGCACACTAGAGGTGGCACTGTGGGGGCTGATTTCCGGACTATAACCGGTTTGGGTAGGGAAAGCAAGGGCTGTTATCTGCAGCTTTGCAGAGTATTAGCTGGAGGGGAGCCTGCTGGCTGGAGTTTGCTTCTTTCGGTCCAACACTCACTCACATTTCTGCAAGGTATTGTTTTCCCTTCCCTTTCTTAATACACTTCTCTTGTTGTCTCTGTAAACGATTGAGGAGATCTAACGGCTGTTGAAACGAGTTGTCATAACAGCCGAGCTCTTCTTCATGTTTTGATCTTTCTCTCCAGATCACGGAGTTGCCGAGCTTGGTGCCGAACTGCCGAGCTTGGTGGCGAACTGCCGAGCTCGGTGCCGAACTGCCGTGCTTGGTGGCGAACTGCCGAGCTCGGTGCCGAACTGCCGTGCTTGGTGGCGAACTGCCGAGCTCGGTGCCGAACTGCCGTGCTTGGTGGCTGCTCGTTTGGCTGGTGTGAGCCGTGGAGTGCAGGGATAAAGCAACCTCTTACCTTTCTTTTTTTTCGGTAAGTTTTGGTCTTCAAAGCTCAAAGTAGGTTTGTTCCTTATCCTTGCTTACTTTGCCAACTAAAAGCTTTAGTGTCTTATGTAACCTATTGTTTATCTTGTTGTTTTCTGGCAGGGACAAGAGGCTGACTCTTCTCGGTTGCTGTCTCGTCTGTTCAGCCCAACGGGCCATCGGAAACTGGGCCGAAACCATGCTAGAAGAAGGGCCCGAAGCTAGTAGTTTCATTTGTAAAGAGATAGGGTTTCTATTTGAAATTCTCTCTTTTTCTTAACACGTAAAAGTTTATTGGTGTGTATTTAATTCCAAACACTTGAAATTTGGTGGCTTTGAAATTTCTGAAGTTGTACTTGTACCCTTATTCAAGAAATAAAAATACTCTTTCATTCGTCAATAAAAGTTCTAGTATTTTATTTCATAATTCCCGAGAAATCTAAGTCTCGGCTATTACACTATTATTTGTTCTCTAGTTATTTGGTTAAGGGTTGTTTGCCATAGATCACTACTATATATATATATATATACATAGGGATGTATTCATTTCATTTTTGCATATTTTCTCCTTTTTCCTTCTTGATCTCAGCCCCACGATTCTGTCATCCGACGGTTAGATTAGTGCCACGTGTCATTTAATAATGCAGATTTTCCGTTGAATAATGCACACCGACTAATAATGCACCATTATAGTGTAATAATGCAGATTTTCAGTTGAATAATGCACACCGACTAATAATGCACCATTATAGTGTAATAATGCAGATCATCTGGACCATTGATGAATGAGATCTAACGGCTCATATTAAGAAGAATAAAGGATTTAAGGGATGAATAGGAGAATAACGCTCCCATATATATATATATATAGGGTCTTGTTAGGTTGAGATTTTTTAGCTTAATTGAGAATTGAGATGCATTTTCAGCCACTCATTTTGAAATGTCAACTACAAGTAGATTATATCAACTAAGGGTATTATCGTCATTTCATTTCAATAGCCAGAATATCAAATGTCAACAACTCATATTAAAATGTCAACAACTAAAAAAATTTATTTTTTTATTTTCTTAAAAAATTTTTAAAAAAATTTTTAAATTTTTTTTAATTTTTTTAATTTTCACGCGATGTCAACTACGATGTGTAGCCTGCACATCAAATGTCAATAGCCTGCACATCAAATGTCAACAGCTTATAGTTGACATTATATGTGTATAGGTGATATGAATCATATATGTAGTTGACATTATATATGTGCAGTTGACATGAATTGTATATGTAGTTGACATTATATGTGTGTAGTTGACATGAATTGTATATGTAGTTGACAAAAAAAATAAAAATAATAAAAAAATAAAAAATCGAAAAAAAAAATTAATTTTTTTTAAAAAAATAAAAAAATATTTATTAAATAAAATGTATGATGAAATTACCATTCTGCCCTTTCACAATTAATTAATGTAAAAATATTTTCCATGTGGTAAATTCTGGACCACTCATTTAATAAAAATGAGTGGCTAATAATGCATCTCAATTCTCAATTAGGCTAAAAAATCTCAATTGATCACAACCACATATATATATATATATATATATATATATATATATATATATATATATATATAGAGTTGTGATCATATGATAACCCCTAAATCTCGTAATAACCCTATAACCAAATCTGGACCGCACATATTTCTAATCTTGTGGCTGAGATTCAAAGTTAGATTTACTTCATAAAAAAAAGGCGGAGGGGTAAATATGTCATTTGCCTCATTTAATTTCTGAATTTCACCAAATATCACGTAAAATGATAAAATGATATATGTTAGGTTTATTGCATAGAATGATAGTCTTGCCGGATAGAATGATACTCAACTTCATAAAAAAAGGCGGAGGGGTAAATATGTCATTTCGCTCATTTAATTTCTGAATTTCGCCAAATATCACGTAAAATGATAAAATGACATATGTTAGGTTTATTGCATAGAATGATAGTTTTGCCGGATAGAATGATACTCTGAGTTGATAAAATGATACTCTTGATTGATAAAATGATACTCTGAATTTCGCCAAATATCACGTAAAATGATAAAATGACAGGTTTATTGCATAGAATGATAGTTTTGCCGGATAAAATGATACTCTGAGTTGATAAAATGATACTTTTGACTGACTGATAAAATGATAAAATGATAAAATGATATATGTTAGGTTTATTGCATAGAATGATAGTTTTTCCGGATAGAATGATACTCTGAGTTGATAAAATGATACTTTTAGCTTATAAATGTTAGGTTTACTGCATAAAATGATAGTTTTGGCGGATAGAATGATACTTTCAGCCGATAGAATGATAGTTTTGGCGGGTAGAATGATACTTTCAGCCGATAGAATGATAGGTATTTTTGGTGTATAAAATGACATTTTTGTTTAATAAAATGATACTTTTACCTGATAAAATGATAATCTAAGCGGATAAAATGACAGAAACCTTATAAAAATGATACTCTGAGTTGATAAAATGATACGTTTACTGCTTTGTAGGTTTGTATATTATGTATTGTGCCGATTATGTTAGGTTTATTGAATAGAATGATAGTTTTGCCGGATAGAATGATACTCTGAGTTGATAAAATGATACTTTTGACTGACTGATAAAATGATATATGTTAGGTTTATTGCATAGAATGATAGTTTTTCCGGATAGAATGATATTCTGAGTTGATAAAATGATACTTTTAGCTTATAAATGTTAGGTTTACTGCATAAAATGATAGTTTTGCCGGATAGAATGATACTTTCAGCCGATAGAATGATAGTTTTGGCGGGTAGAATGATACTTTCAGCCGATAGAATGATAGGTATTTTTGGTGTATAAAATGACATTTTTGTTTAATAAAATGATACTTTTACCTGATAAAATGATAATCTAAGCGGATAAAATGACAGAAACCTTATAAAAATGATACTCTGAGTTGATAAAATGATACGTTTACTGCTTTGTAGGTTTGTATATTATGTATTGTGCCGATTATGTTAGGTTTATTGCATAGAATGATAGTTTTGCCGGATAGAATAATACTCTTGATTGATAAAATGATACTCTGAATTTCGCCAAATATCACGTAAAATGATAAAATGATAGGTTTATTGGATAGAATGATAGTTTTGCCGGATAGAATGATACTATGAGTTGATAAAATGTTACTCTTGACTGATAAAATGATAAAATGATACTCACAGCAGATAGAATGATACTTTAGTTGATAAACCTATCATTTTATCATTTTACGTGATATTTGGCGAAATTCAGAGTATCATTTTATCAACTCATAGTATCATTTTATCAACTCAGAGTATCATTCTATCCGGCAAAACTATCATTCTATGCAATAAACCTATCATTTTATCATTGTATCATTTTACGTGATATTTGGCGAAATTCAGAAATTAAATGAACGAAATGACAGTTTTACCCCTCCGCCTTTTTTTTATGAAGTAAATCTAAGTTTGAATATCAACCGCGTGATTTTAAAAATGTGCGGTCCAGATTTAGTTATAGGGTTATTACGATATTTAGAGGTTATCAATATAACGCACATATAAACTCCAAACTTTAATCCTAGCCATTAAATATAACAAATCTATAGTTATAAAGTTGCTGAATTTTAATTTCAACAAGAGCATGTATTTTGTCAACAAAGGGTATTTCTGTAACTCAAGTTTTTTGTAGTTTATACGTTCCTTAATTTTCTCCCACATTCCAAACTGAAATTATTCTTTTCATGGAAAGAATCTTGACCCCATTAAAATTGATTTGAAAATTTAACTATATGCGTTTGTTGATGATTTTGCATTGAACGGCGTTGATTCTTAGTAAATATTTTTTTTGTGGTTTCTTTGGGAGCTTTCTGTTTTTGTAAGCGGCTTATCCTATGTTGATTTTGTTATTTTCTGTTTATATTTCATGGAACGTGGTTGATTATATGTTAGACATTTTTATACATAGACATGAATAATTGTTGATTCTATGTTGATATTTATTTCTGTTACGTTCATTTAACATATCGCGGTTGATTCTATTGTGTTGACATCATGTTGATATTATTCTATTGTGTTGATATTTATTATAGAATCAACACAAAATCTGCAGAAAATGAAGAAAATAAGAGAAGGAAACAACCACAAAATATTTGTTAATTTCAAAATCAGCGCACAAAATCGACAAATAAACAACACCAAATCTGTGTTAATTTCACAAAATCAACATCAACACAAAATCAACACTAAATTTGTGTTAATTTCACAGAATCAACTCAAATTCAACTTCCCCACTAATATCAACGCAAATTCAATGCGACTTCAACAGAAGCTAATCAAAATTCAACAAGAAATCAACAGAAGCAAATTCAATAATTTTCAGAAGCACAAACAAATAGTAGCCGGAATTTTTAGCAGAGATGAACAGTGAGTGAATTGAGAAAGTGGGAAGGTGGGGGAGAGAGAATTGAAACGGTATAATTAATTTCAATAGTGGGAAGGAGTGACTAACTCGGTTTTTTATGTCCATTAATAGTGGGATTACACAATCATACCAAAATTAAAAAACGCGTCTAATTCTATTGTCCCCAATTTACCCTCTAATTCAATTGTCCCTAATTTACCATTGTTGATAGATTTTAATTTATTTATAACAAAACTGTTGATTTTATATTATTAAGGGCTAGGATTAGAGTTTGAGTTTGTACAAATATAGGTTTTGCATTTTATCACTATATATAATATTCCACTGACTTATTCAATCCATTTTGTTTTACATTTCTTAAAACTTGTGCCCTAACTAATTAGGACGGAGGGAGTAAAACGTAAAATTGTTATATTTTAGATTAATTTTAAAATTCATGAAAATAATAAAATGTGATCAAAGTTTATTATTTTAGAAACTAATATCCTTTAAACAAAGTAGCAAATGCAACATAGTAAAATTTGTATAGACCGAGGGAGAAGAGTTTAGATACCTTTTGTGCATTTTTATATGCAAATCAGTTCATAGTTTGGACCATAAACTATAATTAAATTTTTGATATAAGTCATTACTACTCACTCCATATTATAATTTAAAATACCCCCTCCACCAAAATAAGATATATTGTATCTGTGTATGATATGAGTTTTAATATAAAATTAGTAAAAATGAGAGAGAGGAAAAAGTAAGAAATGAATAATGTTAGTGGATTGTAGAGTCTACATTATTAATAGTATTTAAATGTTTTAAACTTTCCATATTTAGAAAGTAGTCTAATTTTGATGGAGGACAAAAATGATAAAACTTATCTTTTTTTTTTTTATGACGGAGGGAGTACTATAAGATACCTCAAATTAGTAATATTATAATACAACTTTGAAGCTCAATTGCCTTTAGTCTAAGTAGGGAGTTGAGCTCCTGGAGTGATTAAATAAGTGATGGATCTGTTCTCTTTATGTAATTAAAATAATTGAATTAGATTTCAATTGTTATTAGCTCAGTGTTTGTTAGGTAGTTAGTTTTAATTAATTAGTCTAGTTTGGTTTTAAATTCACAATAAAGCTTTGTTGAGTACCTAATTCATCCTGGCTCAAACTAGACTTGCCCACGGTTCGAAAACCGGCGGTTCCGGTTCGGAACCGCCGGTTCCGGTTTTGGCGGAAGCGGAACTGGAACCGGACCGTGAGGCTATTTCACGGTTCCGGTTCCGGTTCGAAAACCGGGCGGTTCCGGTTCCGGTTCGAAACCGCCGGTTTTCCGGCGGTTTTGGCGGTTCCGGTTTTTGAACCGGCGGTTTCGCCGGTTCAATTATTATTATTTTTTTTTTAAAATTTGAAATTTGGCTTTATACAACAAATCGGAACAAGACAATGCATAATTCAAGCACAAATAAGACGAATAAGGAGAAAATGAAATAAATTTTATTGATTTTGAGTTGTAACGGACAACGATACATTACAATTTACAATACATAAGTATACAATACAACAACATACAACAATGTAATATAATTTACAAGTGTCGTCGGCTCGTCGCCTCGTCGGACTCGGAAGGTAAATTAAAAAAAAAATGAAATGGGGGGGAAAAAGGAAAAATTGAAAAGGGCTTGAGATCAACTTAAACTTTCAAAGTTAAATTTTTCAAATTTAAGTTGAGTTGCCTACGTATCCACAATTTTATTGAGGAATCAAAGCCCACGTAGTTCTCTTACCTTGGGATCAACCCTTTTTTCTTGCAAAATGTTGCCCATTTTCTAAGCAAACACATATCAGCACGCTATATACACATTGCTGCATTTCTAATAGGGGCAATTTGATCTTCCAAAGCAATCAATGCATCTCGAACACACATAGTCAGAATATTATTCAAGCATCTAGCATGGAAAAAATTAGTACTAATAGATAGTTTGTTCTGATTTTTTCCATGCTAGATGCTTGAATAATGTTCTGACTATGTGTGTTCGAGATGCATTGATTGCTTTGGAAGATCAAATTGCCCCTATTAGAAATGCAGCAATGTGTATCAGTGTATATAGCGTGCTGATATGTGTTTGCTTAGAAAATGGGCAACATTTTGCAAGAAAAAAAGGTTGATTCCGAGAAAAAATTTCATAGATCATTCAGGATGCGGCTAAGTTGTACTTGAAGATCATTAAAATATATTCCCCATTTGATAAATATCAAATGGGGAATATATTTTAATGATCTTCAAGTACAACTTAGCCGCATCCTGAATGATCTATGAAATAGGGGGGAAAAAAAAATTTGAAAAGGGCTTGAGCTCAACTTAAACTTTCGAAGTTAAACTTTTCAAATTTAAGTTGAGGTGCCTACGTATCCACAATTTTATTGAGGAATCAAAGCCCAAGTAGTTCTCTTACCTTGCTTACCTTTTTGGTCGGCAGTGCTCGCCGTTCACCGCCCCCGTCGACTCATTGCTAATGTTGAGTGCTATCGCTTCTGACCTCGTCATCGCCATCGGAAGAAAATTCTTCACCATCACTCTCTACACGGAAGTCGAAATCCGGCTCTTGTGCTCTCATGTCCGCCTTTGCCCAATCGTCAAGTAACATAGTGGCTTCCATGTTCTTGGCGGAGAGATTGCTCCTTTTGTCGTCTAGGACACAACCGCCGACACTAAAAGCTTGTTCAAAATTTGAAATTTCACAAAACCGGCGGTTTTGGCGAAAAACCGCCGGAACCGCCGGTTTCCGGGCCAAAACCGCCGGTTTCCGAAATAAAACCGCCGGTTCGGTCAACGAACCGTCTGCAAAAGCTGCTCCATTATCGCCTCGTGCTCCGCGCCGCCTCGAAAGCCACTAAACCGGCGGTTCCGACCGGTTTGGAAGATCAGCACCGGCCCCCATCCCTCTGCCTCGATTTAAGCGCCGGAACCGGCGGTTCCACGGTTAACCGCCGGTTCCGAACCGTCCCGAACCGCCGGTTCGGTGACGGTTCCGGTTCGAAATATCTTGAACCTGAACCGGACCGCGAACCGAATTGCGACGGTTCCGGTTCGGGAATATTGCGCCGGTTCCGGTTCGGCGGTTAACCGCCGGAACCGGAACCGGTGGGCATGTCTAGCTCAAACCCAGTGTTTAAAAAATCGGATCAGATCGATCAGTTCGATCAGTTTGGCCAAGTCGAGTCCGCTTTGCATGTAAAAACTAGTTGAATATTGGACTGAATTGAATTGGAAAAACTGGCCGGTTGGACTGTGAACCGGCCTGCAGTCGATCGGTTCAACCATTCTCTCCTGATCACGCTGTTTTTAGCATAAAAACGTGACTGGGCTTCTCTGGACTATCAAGATATGGTTTCACTTCTAGTTTCCAAAACTGTGTAGAAAAACCACAGACAACATACCCAAGTCGAGCACCTGAACGGTGGCGACATGACTTTGGACTCGTGTAATCTCCAATGAACCGTCTGTAATGCTTAAATTCATATAATTCACACACACTGCAGCATTTCAGATTGATAATATATACTCCATACAACTGCAACAAGATACTACTAATGTTGCAAGTTAAAACCTAAACACAATAAGCGATTCGGATCCAGCTTGATCAGGAAACTAATGCAAGATGTACACGATGATCGACTTACAACTCTTAAATACTGCATAAAACGGACTAATCGGGATGTGAGTATGATACCTGCAGTGTTGAAGTACTACTCATCACACAAGTGATCCGTTTCCACACCTACTCGTCTTGTTTTGCGACTGAAGCTCCATCCAAGGAACTCAAAAATCTGATTACATGCTCATAAACCTTAATCCCTTCTAAATAGACACTATCTTGGAGAAACTGTGGATGAAGAAAAATTGTTATCTCAAACAGCATTCGATATACCGTTGCACGATACATTACCAAAATTAGTAATTACCTCATTGTGATCATGAAGCAGTATGGGTGTATTCTTCATCGGAGAGAATCCAAAGTTAGGAATTCCCAACTGTCTCAGGAACCTAGCATCAGTCGTCGAAGCTAAGATTTCAGGCTTTGCAAGCTTTCCCCCCGCTGCTGCAATGGCTTGGTTGAACACGGCCCACCACGGATTAGAACCATCAGTTGCTGTCATCAGAGGGCGCCCTTTGAAGTCTCTTAGAGGACCCTTTTCTGTTATCTACAACGCGAGAAAAGTGATCAAGGCAACGTAACTTCCCGTTAAGGAAAAACGGGAAAGGTACACTATGGAATTCTCTGTGGAAGGTCAATATAGTTGTTTCCTGGTTATTATAGTACTCCCTCCGTCCCAATGAAGATGACCCACTTTTCTTTTTCGTCCGTCCCAACTAAGATGACCCCTATCTTATTTAGGAAATATTTAAAATACTCAACTATCTTTTTTCTTCCTTACTTTATTCATCTCTCCTACTTTTAAACTCCCAACAACCTTTTCTCTCACTTACTTTTTGCATCTCTCCTATTTTTAAACATCAACAACATTTTATCTCTCCTACTTTATTTATCTCTCATACTTTTAAACTCCCAACAATTTTCCCTCTCCATTTATAAAATTAGCATGCATAAAATCCCGTGCCGTCCCAAGAAGGGGTCATCTTCCTTGGGACGGAGGGAGTATTCAATTTAGCTTTTCATAGCCTTATATCTCCTTCTATACTCTTTTCTTGTAACAACCAACCAATTTTCAAGATTCTTGACCACAAGAAATGTAGAATTCATGGTTCTCTATATATTAACTCAAATAAATTTATCAAGTTGCCCAAAAACACAACATATTCATCACTTTCACCAAGAAAATCCAACTATAAGTCATTTGTTCCAACTCCAATGGCAAATAACCTCAATCATCATACTCACATACAAGAAAACAATCATCTTGAATATCATCCACAACAAAAAGATTCACCTCATAAGTCATGTTCCTCCAAGCCGGCGCCCACTCCTCCGCGATCCTCCTCCTCATGAGATCAGGATCTGCAGTGGGCGTCATCCGGATATCAAATCCAGCCTCTGCCTCAGACGGCTGCAAATTCATCTCATACCCCTAATCCACCCAAATCACCAACATCTCCACAGTAGGACAACAAAACACAACTCCACAAGAAACAATCAAACAAAAACAAAAACACTCACATCACTAGACTTAATCCCAGCATTCAAGAACACAGGATTAACCGAAATAACCTCCGAATTCGCAGCCAAACTGGCCTTCACCAACTCAAAGCTACTCTCCCTAAACCTCATCATCATCTCCACACTCTTCATCAAATTCTCCATGGCCCCACCGTCGAACATCCTCGACCCGTGGCCAGAGGCCTGCCCTTCATCCTCGATCACGACGTGCCAAGGCGAGCGATCAGCGTAGAACACCCTGAACTCATCACCAACAGAGGCCTGCCCTTCATCCAGCATAAACCCAATATTCAACTCCTCAAACTCCCTGGTCTCAACAAACTTCATCATCCCATCAAATCCACCGATTTCCTCTTCCGGGACGTAGGAAATGTGCACGGTGCGAAGAGGGGTGTGGCCAAGACTCGATTTTTTTAGCTCCCTGATGGCTTCGAGATACTGCATACCGATGCACTTGTCGTCCTGGGCGCCGCGGGCGTAGATTCGGCCGTCGGCGGCGCGGTGGGCGGCGAAGGGAGGGGGGGGTGGAGCCATTTGGAGGGCTCGGAGGGGACGGAATCGTGGTGGGAATTGAGGAGAATTGAAGGGAGGGAAGGGTCGGAGCCGGGCCAGGTTGTGATGAGTTGTGATGGCTCAAGCACCATGAAGAAAGCTCCTTGAATTGGAGTGAAAATCAGAGCTAAAAGTTGAGGTTTGGCTGTTACAACTGCTTGTTTCAGCAGCCGTTGGATCTTGGTTAGTTAGGGAGATCTAATCGTAGCCGTTCGATTAGAAAGTAGCCGTTAGTTTTGTCTTGTGTTTAAATAAGGCTTGTTAGTTAGTTTAGCTAAGTTTTTGTTCTTTTTCATCCGATTCAATTCCAGTGAATAAAACTTTCAAATTCTTCAACTTGATTCTTAAAACAACAATCAATCGTTCCTTGATTACATAACAAATTGGCGCCGTCTGTGGGAAGGTGGAGGCGCGATTGGCTGATTTGATCTGTTCGTTTGTGCTGCTTGAAGAGAGTTATGGCTTCTAGGTTCGAGGCCGAGAAATTCACGGGTAGGAATGATTTCGGCTTATGGCGGATGAAGATGCGGGCTATGCTGATTCATCAAGGCCTTGCTTCGGCGTTGGAGGGCAAGGATGATAAGTCGGATGAGGGGGATGGAAAAGAGAAAGATCTTGATGAGAAGGAGATCTTGAAGCGAGCAGAGACCGAGGCAAAGGCTCATAGTGCAATTGTGCTTTGTCTTGGTGATAAAGTTCTTCGAGAGGTTGCGAAGGAGACAAAGGCAGCCGGAGTACTCAAGAAACTTGAGGATTTGTATATGACCAAATCTTTGGCGAATCGGTTGTTCATGAAACAACGATTGTATTCCTATCGGTTCCTGGATGATAAGGGGATATTGGAGCAACTAGAAGACTTCAATAAAGCGGTTGATGATTTAGAAAACATCGACGTTGTGATAGGAGAGGAGGATAAGGCGATTCTACTTCTCAACGCTCTGCCAAAGTCATATGATCAGCTTCGCGATGCCATCTTGTATGGAAGGGAAGGCACTGTGACACTTGTTGAAGTCCAGTCTGCTATTAGAGCCAAAGAAGTTCACAAGTTGGGCTCAAGAAATCCAGAAATGATGGCTGAAAGTCTGAATGTTAAAAGGTTCAAGAACAACAAGAAATTTCCGAAGCCAAATCAAGATGGTCAGAAAGCTCCTTCCAATGATCAAAAGGAGACCCGCTCTTGCTATTGGTGTAAAAAGCCGGGCCATCTCAAGAGGGATTGTTTTGTATGGAAGAAAAAGCAGGCAAATGGTGGCAATAGGGTCTCTACATCTGACTGTGTTGAAGAAAATGACACTCCTGAAATTCTGAATGTGATGGAGGGTAATTTGGGAGGTTCTTGGATTATGGACTCGGGGTGTAGTCTACACATGAGCCCGAATCTGAGTTGGTTTGAGGAAATACAGGAAATGACAGGGTCAGTAATCTTGGGAAATAACCAAGTGTGCTCCATTCAAGGGATTGACAAAATCAGAATGCGGATGCATGATGGATCCGTCAAAATCATAAGTGAAGTGAGGTATATCCCTGAAATTAAGAGAAATCTTATATCTCTTGGTCTTCTTGAACGAAAAGGCTACACTTTTAGCTCCACTGGAGGCAGGATGGTAGTCACTAAAGATGGAAAGGTGGTGATGGAGGCAGAGAGAAGAGGAAGTTTGTACTACTTATTGGCCACTGTGGAGGCTCCCAAATCACAAGTAAATAATGTGAAAGCTGATGACTATAGAACATGGCATATGAGGCTGGCTCATGCAGCTGAGGGGAGCATTAAAGAACTTGAAAAGAAAGGAGTAATCCCTGGTTCTGGATACACAGGTGGTGGCATTCCATGTGAAGAATGTGCTCTGGGAAAGTCAAAGAAACAGCCTTATCCCGCAGGTAAACACACTTCCACATCAGTGCTTGATTATGCCCATAGTGATCTATGGGGGCCTGCATCTGTTGTTTCTTTGGGGGGAGGGAAGTATTACATGACCATTATAGATGATTACTCAAGAAAAATGTGGTTATACATCCTTAAAGAAAAATCAGAAGTTTTCAGTAAGTTCAAGCAGTGGTGTGTGGAGGTTGAGAAAGAAAAGTCTCTGGTTCTTAGGTGTTTGAGGACTGACAATGGCCTAGAGTATCTTTCTAGGGAATTTGATAGTTTCTGCAAGGAGAAGGGGATTAAAAGGCATAGAACCGTGCCTCTCAATCCACAACAAAATGGAGTTGCAGAAAGAGCCAATAGGACAATATTAGAGAGAGTCAGATGTATGCTGCTGTCATCTGGTCTTGAGAAGAAATTTTGGGCTGAGGCTGCATCTACTGCTGTGAGGTTGATTAATAAGTGTCCATCATCAAGCATTGGAGGTGATACACCTGATTATAGATGGTATGGGAGTCATGGTGATTATACCAATCTGAGGGTGTTTGGGTGTAAGGCATATGCTCATCTCAAGCAAGGGAAATTGGATGCTAGAGCTATCAGGTGTGTGATGTTGGGATATCAATCTGGAGTGAAGGGATATCGATTATGGTGTTATGAACCAGGAAATCACAAGATAGTTATCAGCCGAGATGTTGTGTTCTCTGAATCTGAGATGCCATTTCTGGAAAAGGAAAAGGTGAGCCTTGATAAGTCTGTATCTGAGGCTGTGTCTCCTGATAAAATTGAAGTTGAGGTGGAGAATGGAGAGCCTGAACAGTCTGAGAGGAACAATGAACCTCAGAATGCTAATGGTGATCTGAGAAATTATCAGTTGGCCAGAGACAGAGCAAGAAGAAAAACCAAGCTGCCATCTAGATTCAGTGATTCTGAGATGTTGTTCTATGCATTGTGTGTGGCTGAGGATGTTGAGTATGCAGAGCCTTCATCTTACAGAGAAGCCATGGAAAGTAAGGAATGGGAAAGATGGATGAAAGCTATGGTGGAGGATATAGAATCCTTGTTAAAAAATGGTACGTGGATACTGGTGGAGAAACCTGATGGTAGGAAGGTAATAAGCTGCAAGTGGATCTATAAGAAGAAGCTGGAGGGTGTTGAGGGTGATCAAATCAGATTTAAAGCCCGGTTGGTGGCTAGAGGCTTCACTCAGGAACATGGGATTGATTTCAATGAAATTTTTTCACCTGTGGTAAAACACACTTCCATCAGAATGTTGCTAGCAATAGTGGCCAAGTTGGATCTGGAATTGGAACAACTTGATGTCAAAACTGCCTTCTTGCATGGAGGGCTGGAAGAGACCATATATATGTCTCAGCCCGAGGGTTTCATTAAACCAGGGGATAAAAATAAAGTTTGCCTACTGAAAAGAAGTATATTTGGCTCTGTTGTAAGCTGGAAATCTAATTTGCAAAGCGTGGTAGCTCTTTCCACAACAGAAGCTGAATTTATATCTCTTGCTGCTGCAATCAAGGAAAGTTTCTGGATAAAGGGGATGTTATCTGATCTTGGGATTGAGCAGGATGCCATAGCAGTTGGCTGTGACAATAATAGTGCTATACATTTGGCAAAGCATCAAGCTTATCATGAGAGATCAAAGCACATTGATGTGCGTTACCACTTCATCAGAGAAGAGATTGAAAGAGGGAATGCAAAGGTCTTCAAAGTCCACACTTCAGAGAATCCAGCTGATATGTTAACTAAACCACTGCCGAGAGACAAGTTTCTGCTGTGCTTGAAGTTGGTGGGATTGGTGAGAAGAAGTTTGGATGGTGATTGAGCAATCAAGGTGGAGTTTGTGATGAGTTGTGATGGCTCAAGCACCATGAAGAAAGCTCCTTGAATTGGAGTGAAAATCAGAGCTAAAAGTTGAGGTTTGGCTGTTACAACTGCTTGTTTCAGCAGCCGTTGGATCTTGGTTAGTTAGGGAGATCTAATCGTAGCCGTCCGATTAGAAAGTAGCCGTTAGTTTTGTCTTGTGTTTAAATAAGGCTTGTTAGTTAGTTTAGCTAAGTTTTTGTTCTTTTTCATCCGATTCAATTCCAGTGAATAAAACTTTCAAATTCTTCAACTTGATTCTTAAAACAACAATCAATCGTTCCTTGATTACATAACACAGGTGATGAGGAGGAGGGGCTTGGAGGGGGTGGTGAGGTGGAGGATTCTGGTTTGGAGGGATGGGATGGTGGCGGCTAAGGAGGTCAGGTAGTCTACTGCGGCGGTGTAATTTGGGGTTGGGTGAGCGGTGTTAATTCTTAGGTAGTTTTGGAAGCGGGATATGGGGTCGGATTCTTTGTCGTCGATGGCGGAGAGTGGGGAGAGGAAAAGGAGGACCATGGCGGCGGAGATGAGTGGCTGACGGTGCGTGGCCATGGCGTCGGGATCTGAGCTTCGATCACCTGCGACAGAGAATATGTTTTGTATTTTTAAAATCAGTAATGAATGACAGTATGTTTAAAAAATTCGAAGGATATTGTCCTAAAATAGTCAACTATGGTCCAATTTTAATATTACTCTCCCTCCGTCCCGTCTAAGATGACACATTTCTTGATCGACACATGATTTTAAGAGTTTTGGGTTAAGAGCATTCACAATGGTAACCTATCTCCGGAGCCTATCTCAGAGCCTATCTCCATTTTTTCATGCCACGTGAGCAGACTCATCTTAGAGCCTATCTCCATGCAATAAGAGCGCATCCCAAAGCCTATCTCAAATCCTATCTCATTTCCACATCATCACTATTTTATTTCACTCTTTTAATTTTTGTTGATGTAATTAAAAACAACGTAAAATATACGACAAAAACATATTTCATTTTAAAAATGAAATATAAAGCATAAATGTCTAAATAATATAAATACAATTACATAATAAATTCATTTTCGATGTATTACAATATTGGAAAACATAATACATCGAAAAATGAATTTAAATAAAACATTAGTGCCTCCGTGACCAAAGTTCTTCAATCATATCACGTTGGAGTACACGATGGGCTTTGGCCTGTCGCATGTCAACAAATGCCTGAAAACGCTCATCATCGTTGTATGGTAGACCCTGACAATGAGACTCGCTTGCAACACCGTGGCTTGGTCCAGCAGTGTTTTCATCGACGACGTCTACGATTCCTTCACCTTCATTTTCGACTATTGAAACTCTAGACTTTCTTCACTCTTCTCTTTGCTGTATTATCGTTGGATTACTCAAGTTGAAATGTCAAACTGATCCAGCTGACTAGATCTGACTCGAGTGAGAGCTCAAAAGTATTTTCAAAACCTTAACCCACAATACTATTAACTAGTATAGGGAAGTAAAGATCGATCCCACTGAGATGATGTGTTTAACATTGGTTGCGGACACGAATGGGATGGCTGCTGCCACGCTTCACTATTGTGGGTTAAGTTGAGACACCTGACTTGAGAGATTAAACTGACAAACTGATCCACTTGCTAAAACTTAACTAAATCCACTTGATCAATTCATACTAAAATTTTCCCGAAATGGACAAACAGAATAAAGCGACGACTGCTAGTCTCCTGCAAATCGTACGGTAAAGTAAAACTTTCCTAACGACTTCATCCTCTTCACAGAATCAACATGGAAAGTAGAGTAAAATCAGATCTGGACTCTTACGAATGACAAACTCATCAGAAAAGCTTGTAGATTGAAATCTGCATCTAAGAACTAAACTACGTACACGTAAACAAGAAACTAACCCATGATCATGTATAACTTTCAACTAATCTATCAGATCTAAACGTCCTAACACATTTCATCTATAATTCTCCTTCGCAATCAAATTAAACATAAATCGAAGACTCAGATAAATCATATCAATTCGCAGCAAACATTTGAGCTAAGATATTAATCGCGAATAGGAAATCAAAAGCAGATAGGAGAAACCATGCAACAGAGCATAGAAATCCAAATGGAATTGAAGTCGTAACACTGAATCTCTAGATAAAAAATCATAAGTGTTGCACCAAAACATAAACTGAAGGTAGACAAAAGAAAAACAGGAAATTGTTTCATCACCTCTTGTTGAAGCGGAATAACAGAACAAAACGATAACGATGACAAAAACCAACACCAAACCAAAACTAAACTAAACTAAGCTGAGAACCAAGAGTGTATGTGACTGGGATCAGGAATTTTGAGTAGATTGAGCTGAAGAATTTTGAGTAGATTGAGCTGCCATTTCAGCTCTGGAAGAGAGCTGAAGACTAATGAGCGTCACCGGTTGGAAGCTGCCTCCTTCCTCTTTCTCTATTTTCATTAATTGGAAGGCGTGAGATCTTGATCCTTAGGGCATTTTTTCTCTGAAAAGTCTGCTTTGCTCTTTACCCTTTGATAAGTCGCATTCTAGGCCTTGGTTACTGGTCAGTATGATGTGCATATTTGAACTTTATCTGCAAAACAAGTTGCTTAAGTGTGCAGGTTGAGTGATCTAGCCAGTAGGGAAGCTTCGGAATAATTCAAGAGAAAAAGGCGTCGGGATGTTGCCATCCTGATCAGTATGCATGCCAAAAAGGCTCGAGATGGAGAAGAAGGATAGCTGGGAAGATCAACCGCTAGCAAGGGGGCAAAAGAGTCATTTAACGCCGAGAGTCGACCCTAAAAATCAAGGGAGGCCTACCTATATAAAGAAGCCACTTGGAGAGAGAATGATCATCAAGTAGTTAGTTAACTCCTAAACTTAGTTAGCAATCTCTCTTCGGTCAATCAGTCCTTCAGCATTATCTTTCGAGTTTCTCGTTCCTCGCCACAGCCATGGTCACTTGAGTTCCAGTAGTTCGCCGGAGTTCCAGAGTTCTCGTTCCAGCCCGCTTGTTTCTGCCGTGTTACTGTTCTATCGCCCGAAGTGGCAAAACACCTTTTACTTGCTTTCTTAGTTTTCGCATTTAGTTTTCCTTCGTTGGATCTGCTGTGTTCTCAAACAATTTCGTACTTTAAAGTTTTAGTTGTGATTCCAAACGTTTTCTAAGTGCTATGAAGTTGTTTTCGTTTTGGTTCGTTTCGTTTTCTCTTTTCTTTCCGCCTAGATAATTTAGATCTAGCTGTTACGGTAATCTCCAGTGTTGAATAGCATGTTTTAAGTTACATAGTTAAACTTTCTGTGTTCGCTAGCCTAGATTGTCTTTAGTTTTTAGATCTGAATTAGTTAAGTGTGGAAAGCCCTGCTCACGTGGTTTCTGCATACTTGCATGTTGACCAGTGGGCGTAATCGCAGTTTCGGGTTTCGATCTGTTTGTTTAAGGTTTAATTTGTAGATCTGTGTTCTTGAGTTGTTAATCGGTGTTTTTAATGGTGCTGAATCTGGTTTGTTTTTCTTCTGATTTAGTTTGTGTTTGTTGAAGAAGATGATGTCCATATCCGATGTTGGGGACCACTTTACTTTTTAGATACCTTTTTGCTTTTGTCATTTACTTTTAATTATACCCTACAGATCTGACAGTCTAGTCACCACAACTACCACTTATTCCCTGCTTTTCTGTTTAGCCTTTTATAGAAACCTAGTACTTTCCGCATATTTTCTGTTACACCGCATTCACCATAATTCCACGTACACCACTACATGTCGACCACCATTCACCCTTCCTAGTCAGTAGGACACCATCTTAATTTCCCGTCTAGGTAGAGACTCAACCCAAGTGTGGTAGCTAACCAAACCATCCAAAATATCACCGCAATCTTTCCAACCGTCACCATCTCTGTGGGATTCGACCCCTACCTTCACTATACTACCCAGTAGAAGAGGGTTGAGGATTTATTGATACCAGGTTCTAGGCTTAGCCGAGGTTTCCTTACTGATCAGTAGGACGCATCTTGCTTGAACGACACCTACACAAACCTGCTCTTTCAAATGGCACCGTTGCCGGGGATGGATGGCGTTATTAGTAGCTATTGTGTGTGATACTTTGGCGTGTATATTGTGGACAATATTTTCTCTTTCTTTTATTTCAGTTTATGAGAAGCAGCTCGGCTCCTGATCAGTGGTGACCGAAGATACTTCAGCGAGGATCTATACTCGTAACCACTCGATCCGGCTTGTCGACGGCTTTGTCTGACTTGGGTTCGAGTAGAGACGATGAGCAATACACAATAGAAGGGCCAATACCAGAAGAGATACCACTGTTGGAAGGCAACCCAAGGGGGATGGCTGCCAACGGAGACGAAGATCCAGAAATCGGTACGCTGAACGCGCATACCGAGGGAGAACCACCGCAAGCCATAGTAGTCACCCCGGGGCAGACTCCCTGTGATGTGAAGCCCCATGTTATCGCAATTCTGCCTACATACTGCGGGAAGAGCTATGAATGCCCTTACGAGTTCCTTCATGAGTTTTGTAAGATTTGTAGGGCGCAGAGGAGGCCAGCAGGGGCGACCGAGGATGAATATAGATTGAAGGCTTTGCCATTTGTTCTAAAAGGGGAGGCTAACACATGGTTTATGCGAGTACCCCCCAATTCCATTGAGAGCTGGGCAGATTTCAAGGCAATCTTCTTAGGAGAGTTCTTCCCATCATCGAAGACAAGCGTGCTGAAGAGAGAGATCATTAGTGTGAAGCAAGGGTACGATGAGCCTTTGAGCGATTATTGGGCGAAGTACATGAGCCTCTTGGATGCGTGTCCCAACCATCGCATGGCAGATATAGAAATACATCATACTTTTTATGAGGGAATGAACAAGGCAACAAAGGACCTAGCGAATTCCTCGTCAGGAGGAAGCTTCACGCAGCTAAGGGTCAGCGAAGCTAAAAGGGTCCTAGGAAAACTTATAAGCGCGAAGAAGGAGTACGGTAGTTCTAGAGATGGTTACAGCAGAGAAAGGATTGCCAGCGCCTTGTCTACTGACCTGGAGCAGAAGATAGAACAGAAGATGGATTTGAAGATGGACGAATTGAAGAAGACACTCCTGAGCGCAATCAAGAAGAATGCACCACCAACTTCCCCAGCTGGAAACTACAAGGGTGCAGAACAAGGGAACCAAGGACCGAGCTATGATCAGCCCAATGACTTCGGGAATATGGAGCAAGTCAACGCTGCTGGGACATCGAGATGCCCAAAGGAAGGTAAACCCTAACATGCGAGAGGAAATATTGAAGGAAATCTTGAAGTTGTTGTCGCTAGGGATTATCTAATCAGTGCAGGACAGCGAGTGGGTCAGCCCGATCCACATGGTCCCAAAGAAATCGGGAATCCAAGTCGTTCAAAATGAGAGGAATGAGCTGATCTCAACGAGGCTAGTCACGGGTTGACGAATGTGCATCGATTACCGTAAGTTGAACAATGCGACCAGGAAGGACCATTTTCCCCTGCCTTTCATCGACCAAATGTTGGAGAGATTAGCTGGGAAGAAGTACTTCTGTTTTCTAGATGGGTACAGCGGTTACTTCCAAATTTACGTGGATCCTGAAGACCAGGATAAGACCACCTTCACTTGCCCATTCGGAACCTATGCATACCAACGCATGCCTTTCGGCTTATGTAACGCTCCAGGTACGTTTCACCGATGTATGATGAGCATATTCTCCGATTTGATTGAGGACTGCATAGAGATATTCATGGATGACTTCACGGTTTACGGAGACTCTTTCGATACTTGCCTTCATCATTTGGACATAGTTCTAGAGCGGTGTCAAGCCAAGAGTTTGGTTTTGAATTTTGAGAAGTGCCATTTTATGGTCACCGAAGGGATAGTTTTAGGACACGTTGTCTCGGAAAGAGGTATCCAGGTGGATCGAGCCAAAGTGGATGTGATATCCAAATTACCGTTCCCCACTGATCAGAAGGGGATAAGGGGTTTTCTAGGGCACGCCGGTTTTTATCGAAGATTTATCAAGGATTTCTCCAAGATTGCCCAACTCCTCACCCGACTTCTTCAGAATGAAGTAGAGTTTGTTTTTGATGAGCAATGCAAGGCTGCGTTCAACCTTCTCAAGGAAAAGCTCATATCCACACCTATCATACGGGCTCCTGATTGGGACTACCCTTTCGAAGTAATGTGCGACGCCAGTGATTATGCAGTGGGAGCCGTACTGGGTCAGAAGATCGATGGGAAGAGGTACGTAATTTTTTATGCATCTAAGACTCTGAATCAAGCCCAGCGAAATTACGATACCACCGAAAAGGAGATGCTGGCAGTGGTGTATTCGTTCGAGAAGTTCCGGCCATATTTGTTGGGATCCAAGGTCATCGTTTATACTGACCATGCAGCGATTAAGTATCTGATTGTTAAGAAGGAATCCAAACCCCGCTTGATCCGATGGGTCCTCTTGTTACAAGAATTTGATTGGGAAGTGGAAGATAAGAAGGGAGTCGAGAACAAGGTGGCGGATCATTTGAGTAGAATAGTGCAAGATGGAAACAGCGAAGAGGTGCACGACAAGTTTCCA